>NC_081406.1:41756187-42058556 GCF_030272615.1 Cryptomeria japonica | reverse complement strand
GGATGGCTATGAGCAAGAGGTTAAGATGTGAGAGAGAAAGGTGGAAGATGTTCCTCCTACACCTACAGGATGGAGGAAAAGGTGGAAGGAGAAGCCAAGTGCTATTCATCTCACCTTGACTAAGAATGAAGACTGAGAGAATATAGGATAGTTGGAGAAGATTTAGGGATAAGAGGACAAGTGGACTCAACTTCCTCCAAAGATGTAGGAAGGTTGGAGAGAATATAGGAAGGTTGAGGAATGTGTGTACGTACACATTATTTGAAGAATAGAATGAATGTTGAAGATAATGATGCATATTAATATTAAAATATTCTTTAGCCACATGATGGATGAGTTGGAAAAGAAGTGATGTGTGTTGGCATGATTGGCATAATTGATGCAGATGAAGAATGATGATTGAACCGATAAAGGAATGTTTATGATGAAGAGATTGAGATTGCATGATTGGATGACTTTGATCAGTTATTTATGTTGTCATTGATGGAAACTGATGTTTACTATGTTTTATTTTATCATCTAAGTCTTTTTGGTCTACCGGAAATGCCTTATCGATATCGAAGATAGTGTATTGGGAATTAGGACCGTAACCGATAAACGAGGAAATGTTTTGATTAGATCTGGTGAATGGTGATGATTGAAGAGTTGTGGTTTAGAATGTGAGTTCATATCATTGTAATATGTATCTAACCGAAACTGCATCATGTTTTGGTTATCGGAAATCATGGTTATAATTTTTGTTGTATTTTTGCTAGGGTTTAAGTAGGGTTTAATGACCGGTAAAGAATTCTCTTAACCGGTAATGATTTTTAGTTTGGAAGTGATCTATATCAAGTTCAAATATTGGTGATGGCATGGCACAAACCATGTGAAGTGTTTTAATGATGTTTTGGCATGTTTGGAGAGTGAATTTCTTGGGAATATGCAAAGTGCTTAGTGGAGTGTTCTAAGGGTTTGACTTTGTATCAAATCGAGATGTAATGATCAACCAACGGTTGTAATTGATTGTAATGATCCATATGATGATCAATGATGATCTGTAATGAGTTGTAAGAGATCTATGATGATCTATGTTATAATTCTTTGGGTTTTGTAACCGACTAAGTTGTAAAGCTTATTTTTGTCGGTACAATTGATGTTTGTTGTGTCGGTGGTTTTGACAATTGTGTGAAGTAAAACCAGCGTATGAGATCTGCCAGAGTGTAGTAGATTTGGAGCAAGAATTGGCTCTGGTAAAGAAAGAAGTTAAGTTCTATACCCAGATCATTCATTGTTGTTCTCTAACAATTATAGCAGCAAAATCCCTTAATTGGGTAGGTCCTAACAGGCCTTTCATTGTAAATCCCTCAACTGGGTAGCTCAACATTTGAGTGTTAAATCCTCTTGCGAGGTTGATCCTAATAGGTCAAAGTTCCTAATATGGCTCATCATCTAAATCCTTTAACTGAGTGACTCCTAATAGGATCTGCTCCTAACAGGGCATCATTGTAAGCTTCTAACTGGGCTAGGCTCCTAGCAGGGCGCATTTTGAAAGAGTGCACAATTTTTTAGGGTACCTATTCCCACTGTGGTTTTTCCCTATTTGGGTTTCCATATGAAAAACATGGTGTTGATATGGTGAATGTTTTATGTCTTGTTATGTTTAACTTTAAATAGTTTATGCATGTTGATGAGCAGTTCTGATAAACCGGTTTAACAGTTGGTTATCAATGATTATTGGTAGTGGTAAAGAGTTTATTATTGGTTTATGATTGATTTGGTAAACTTTACAAGTTCAAGTTTTAAGTTTGAAATTATTGTTAATAATAATATACCCCCCTCTCAGTATTAATCGAATCCTCTAAGATTAACAATTGGTATCAGACCATTGGTCCTCTGTGTGCAGAAAGCCTTAATAGCTTGAGGGAAAGATCCTGAAGAAAGATGATGAAGAAGGAGGGTCCCAAGTTTACCAAGGACAAATACTAGATATGGAAATACCAGATGAAGATATACATTAAAGGATTGGGTTCTCAATATTGGAATCATGTGTTAACCAAGTATGTTTCTCCTACTACCAGCCCCTTCACACCGGATGAGGTTAAAGAACAACAAGAAAACATTCAAGCCTTGGAAGAAATTGTAAGTGCTTTATCTGATTTTGAGTATATAGATGCTCATGGATTAGAAAATGCATTTGAGGTATGGGAGAAATTAGAATTGATTTATGGAGGAGATGAACATGTTCAAAGAGCAAAAGAAGAAAGTTTAATAGGCAAATTTGATGACATGAAAATAGTTGATGCTGAGAACTTTGCACGATATGGTCAAAAGATTAAAGAAGTTGTAGGTGGTATTAAGAGTGTTGGAGGTAAGATTGATGATGATATTGTTGTTAGTAAAATGCTTAGAACTCTTCTACCACAATATGCTATTAGTGTTTCTGCAATTCAAGAACTAAGATCTATTTCTAAAGATAAAGTCATTGTTGATTCTCTTATTGGAAAGTTGACTGCATTTAAATTAAACAATTTTGACAATAGTGTTTCAAAATCATCTGAATCTATTTTCAAAACTTTTGTAACCAATACATCTGCAAGGAAAGGAAAGGATATTTGTCATAATCATGACTCCAGGTCTAGTCATGGCGGTAGCAGAGGTGAGGATGATAATGAAGATCATCTGATGGAACTTGAGGCACTATTGGATAAAAGATTTCCTACAGGCATCGGTAAGTATAAAGGTAAATTACCCTTGAAGTGTTTTTCCTGCAATAAGATTGGACACATTGCTGCAAATTGTCCTAACGGTGATAGAAAAGAAAAGTTTAAGAAATTTAAAGGAAAAAGACATAAACATTGTTATGTTGTTGTTGATGAAGGAGTAACTAATGAAGAATCAGAAGAAGATGACAATGAGGAGATAGTGTTTATTGTTGTGAAGGAAGATCCAACTTATGAAAAGGCATTGGTGTCTCACATGGATAACAGTGATGAATGGGTAATAGATAGTGGTTGCTCACACCACATGATCGGTGATAGAAACAAGTTCTTATCCCTTGAAGAATTTGATGGCGGTGTGGTAAGGTTTGGTAACAACTCACCCTGCATGGTTAAAGGTAAAGGAACTATTTCATTAAATGGAAAAAGTAATGCAGATGATTTCTTTTGGGTTGATGGATTAAAATATAATATTTTGAGTGTTGGTCAATTAAATGATAAGGGATATCTTCTAGAATTTAAAAGTGCAGTATGCAGGATTCTTGGAAATAATGGAGAATTGATTGCTACTGGAAAGAAGACAAGAGGTAATATATTTCATCTATATACTAATGTGAATAGTTGTTTGGTGGCAAAGATTGAAGACAGTTGGTTATGGCACAAGAGGTTTTGTCATGTGAATTTTGACGATTTGATAAAGGTTAGTAAAACAAGTATTGTGAGAGGTTTGCCCTAGCTTGTTAAACTGGATAATGTGTTATGTAAGGATTGTCAAATGGGTAAGATGACTTTTGTATCTTGTAAGAGTAAGTCTTTCTCTTCAGAAAATATTCTAGATTTGGATCATATTGATCTTTGTGGTCCTATGAGGACTAAGAGCTATTTTGGTGATAGATATTTCATGATTTTCACTTATGGTTTTTCCAAGATGATGTGGGTAACTTTTCTAAGAGAAAAGTCTGAGGCATTCAGTAAATTCAAAGCATTCAAAGCTTTAGTTGAAAAAGAAACTGGGAATAATTTGAAATGTTTCAAATCTTACCGGGGAGGAGAATTTACTTCTGATGACTTTATGAAGTTTTGTAATGAACAGGGAATCAAGAGGCAGATGTCAACTCCTAGAACTCCACAATAGAATGGGATAGCAAAGAGAATGAATAGAACAATTGTTGAAGTTGCTAGAACCATGTTGATTCAAGGTGAAGTACCAAAAATGTTTTGGAGAGAAGTAGTTAGCACTGTTGTTTACACTTTGAACTGAGTACTTGTCAAGAGAGCTAACAACAAAACACCTTATGAATTATGGCATGGCAAGACTCCTACTGTAAGTTACTTTAAAAAAATTGGGAGTAGATATTTCATTAAACGTGATGATTTCACTAGAAAGTTTGATGCAAAGTGTGATGAAGTTATTTTTCTTGGTTACTCTACAAAGAGTAAGGCTTTCAAATTTTATAACAAGAGAATGAAAAGGATCATTGAGAAAGAAAATGTGAAGGTAGATGAACTCTCTGAGAAACCTAATAAGACCAGTAGATCTGAACCTAAGAAAGATGAAAGAAAGCTTGTGTTTATTGAACCAGAAGTACAAAAGAATGATGAGCAGGAAAATGCAGAAATAGGTGCTCAACTGATAAATGAAGAAAGAGATGAAGAAAATGAAGAACATGAAGTAGAAGGAAAAGCACCATAACCAATAATACCAGGATATGTCATACTAAATCACTCAAAAGAACAAATTATTGGAGATAAAAATGTTGGTGTACAAACAAGGAGGAAAATCAGAGAAAACTCCTGTCTGATTTCTACTATCAAGCCTAAAATAGTAAGAGAGGCATTGAAGGGTGATGATTGGATTAATGCTATGAATGAGGAATTAGATCAGATAGAGAAGAACAAGACATGGACACTTGTTCCTAGACCGGAAGACAAGAATGTGATTGGCACTAAATGGGTCTTTAGAAACAAGTTGAATGAAGAAGGCAAGGTTGTGAGGAATAAAGCAAGGTTGGTATGCAAAGGCTATGCGCAAGAAGGAGACGATTATGGAGAAACCTTTGCACCGGTGGCAAGATTGGAAGGAGTAAGAATGTTACTTGCTTATGCTGCATTTAAAGGCTTTAAGGTCTACTAGATGGATGTTAAATCTGCTTTTCTTAATGGCATCCTTGAGGAAGAAGTGTACATAGACCAACCAGATGGATTTGCTTTGTCTAAGGATAAAGATATGGTTTGCAAGTTGCATAAGGCACTATATGGATTGAAGCAGGCACCGAGACCATAGTTTGAAAGATTGCATGCACACCTGATCAAGATAGGATTACAGCATATCAGTGAGGATAGTAACATATTGTTAGACAATTCAAATAATCGAAAGACAACTAAGAGGGGGGTGAATCAGTTGTCACAGATTATCGGAACCATTAGCAATTAAAACTTTAATACCAGAACCCAAAACATTAATACTGGAATGCAGTTAAACCAATTAAGCATAAACTATAATCACATAATAAATACTATCTACATGACACCGAGATTTATACGTGGAAACCTGGTAAAGGTAAAAAACACGGTGGGAAGCCTACCCACAATCAGATAATACTTCTCCAATAAGTATGTGAATTACAATTGAGGGGCTTGCACTTGCTAGAAGGCCAACGGCCTAGAGCGCACTACTCATCACAAAAGGAGTCTCACTTACTACATAGAAATCCAGACTACAATCCAGAGAAGTATTGAATTGCAAAAGATAGCATCTCCTATGCCTAAGTACAGTTCCGGTTAAGCTCAGTATCGGAGGACTAAATCCTCTTACATAAACCCAATTCGATCTCCAATGATCGACCAAATCCTCTGCCTGAATGATATTACATTATTCGCACATTACATCCCTAGACCATAACCATGATGGTCTACAATGAGATCTTACATCTATATATACAAACCCTCGACCATAAACAATCAGGTCGTCCACCAGACAATAAACCAATTACATAATTACAAAACATGTCAGCCTTAGACCAAGAAAATAATATCCAACACATAAGACATCCCAGAAACACATCGAGAGGTCCAATCCACATGTTACATTAAATCGGTCCATAACCTAGACCAAACGAGACCCAATATAGGTCCACACGCTAGAGTAATGATCTCCATCTGCCAAGTCTCAAACATGATCACCATCAACATCTTGAAACTTCACCAGAAATTGTACCAACACCACTTATGCATATCACCAAAGATCTTCATCAAAAGCTCTGTTGGTCAAACCCTCACCGGAACCACAAGCCAGGCTTCCAAGAAAACAGGATAACATCCAATCACCAGACCAAAACCAATTGACTGAATATAAACATGAGTATCATGAACAAGACAATTCCATAACCAAATCATGTCGGATCCAAACCAACTAGAAACCACTCATCCTATCGGGACTAGAAGGGTGCGGGTAAAGCATCCGAACAGCTAGTGTTGGCATCAATGATAAAACATCAATGCAACACAATAAATTCCTTAAAATGGCCAACAATCTCCCCCTTTGGCATTGATGGCAACACTAGATGTGAAAAACATCTAAGTACCAAGAAATGTCAAACAAGTCTCCCCCAATGGAAGGCAACCAACAATCTCTCACTCAGAGATATAGCAATGAATTTCTGAAAAGACCAAACTCCCCCTATGAATGATATCTTTGTAAAGCTCTAATTATACATATATCTCTCCCCCTGATGTATACAACTCCTTAAGTTTTATTTTCCACATCAATATCTCTCCCCCTTTGACATCAATGCCAAAAATATGACAAAAATATCAAAGCAAAAATATAAACCATTGAATCATAAAGCTGACTACTCCCCCTGAGCAGTAGCATCCCCATATCAGTGTTCGAAATGAATAGTATCTTTGATAATGCATACTGAATTGATGCCAAACCGCATCAATAAGGTCTCTACCAAAGGGGCAGAAACTCCCAATCTGTCTCTGAAGTACTCAAATGATTCTTTAGGCAAAGGTTTAGTAAAAATATCTGCAATCTTCTCTTTAGTGTTCAAATAAACCAATCTAACATTATTTGCTTCCACCTTTTCCTTCAAAAATTTGTACTTGATAGTGTTGGAATCCAATAACACTGAGAGGGGGGGTGAATCAGTGTTATACTAGAATGATCAATTATAACCTTATTAAAACACGCATACACCAACCGATATACCGGTACATACAGAATTGACAGAAGTAAAGCAACCAATAAGCCAATCACATAAATAAGAACCATAACACAGAGAATTATACGTGGAAAAACGCAAAGAGGAAAAACCACGTTGGGATTTGTGACCCACAATATCAATCCACTGGCCATATGAAGAGATATTAAAAAATATGAGTGGCCTGCACTTGCAGGAAGGCTTATAGCCTAGAGCACATTTCTCAATCACAAAAAGGAGCTCCACTGACTACATATAAATCCAGACTACAATCCGAAGAAATGTTGAATTGCTAAGATAGCATCTTCTATGCCAGAATACAGTTCCAATTTAAGCTATGTTTGTTCTGGTCTGTAACCCTAAACCCTTTACCGGAATAACCCTTACATAAATTTCCTCACACACATAATCTCTCTGAAATATTTTGCATCATATTACATTCGCATATCCATAATCTCCTATTTCATGTCTCTATCAAAATGATCTATCAAACTGACCTTTATACCCTATACAAATTATCATGCCTTATGTCGGCTTACAAAGATATGTAGAATATCAAATTATATGTCGGCCAGATAACATAAATGCATAAATATTAAAACCAATTTCCGATGCCAAATCCAAGAGATGTCGGCCTCCAATACCGATAACCTTTTACTAAACCATGTCGGCATGCATTATCGGTTACCAAAGAAATCCTTTTGTCTTGTCAGTGTCGGTGCCAGTGTAGAATCTGTAAAGTGTTTGTCGGTACACAACTGAACCAAAAAATGAAGTCGAAACACAATACCATGTTGCCATCAATGACAACATAGTGAAACCATACAATTGAGTGCCAATTGCCAACAATCTCCCCCTTTGGCATTGATGGTAACACTATGAGAAAAATGGTCAAGGTTTCATCTATCGGTTTCATCCTACCTACTCCCCCTGAGCTGAATATCCATTCCACATCTCCATATCTATAACTCCCATATCTCCATAACTCCCCTTAATGTGTACAACCTTTTTTTTCTTTTTCACACCTATATCACTCCCCCTTTGACATCAATGCCATCAAAAATTCTAAAAAGAATGTCAAAGATGCAAAAAATTGTACAATGAATATCCTAAAATATCTTACCGGAGCTTAACAAATTTCAAAATTTTCAGATAGACCTTCTCCAATAGCTCAAGATAGGTATCCCAACCTATTTTTAAAGTGTTGGAAATGGATACAATTCCATTTAGTATATGTGCAAATGACTCTTTCTCATTTAGCTCTGCCGGTGTGGGCTTTCCCACCATATCCATACATTATTTCTTATTGTACACTGAGTGAATCCAACCGGGGACTCACCAAGCCTCTCAAACTTCTGGCTCTTCTGATAATTTTGTCTCTTTCCTTCTCAAGAACAGAAATTTGGTTTTCCAAAATAAAAATTTGACCATCAATGGATGTAGTTAATGAAATCAATCCATCAAAATAATTAGCTATATTTGCAATTTTCTCCTGAAGTTCTTTTATCTTTTTATCCACATTAGTTGTGAGTATATCAGTGTTACAACATACCCTATAAATATTTGTGCACTTCTTCAAGGAATTTTCTATTAGTTTCAGCTTCTCATCAATCTTTTTCTTCTCTGATTCAATTGCCTAATCAAATGCAGTTCTCTTAGGCTGAGTAAACTTCTCCAATGCTTGTCGGTTTGAAATTTGTTGTAAGGATTGAAAATCCTTTGAAATATGCTTAGTAATTATCTTAAGCTTGTCGGATGGACTCACTTCATTGTCAATCTTTCCCTTCGGGACTAATCTGTGTAAAATAGTGATTGATTGATCGATAATCCCTTTATCTGTAGATCCTTCCTTCATCAGTTTTTGTGTTGTCATCATCATGAGTTCAGTAGGACTCATCTCTATTATGTTTTTCTTTTCGACCTGTGAGGTGTCAATTGACAATAATAATGGACCAACTACCAATTCCCTGTCGGATTCCCTTGTCTTCTCCTTTGAAGATTTATCCTTTATAACTTCCTTACTTGCACTGGTGACTTCGCCACTTGCTGCAGTCTATGTAACTGTTGGTTCCTCTATAGGAACTATAACCTCAACCTGTGCATTTGTATCCAGAGGATTGTTGTCCTCAATATTAGTATCCTCTCCAACATTAACTTGTTCACTCTCTGTGTTAACCGGTATCTCAATGTTTGTCTATACATCTGTGTCAATCGTGGGCTTGATTTTCACTATCTTAATATTTTTCAAAATTGAGGGTGAAGTACCCATAATCCCCTTTCCTTTTCCTTCAACCGGGGTGTCAATAGTGTGTTAATGCATGGTAGCTTATGCAAGATAAGATCCTCCTAACCTTCCTATTTTGTTATTCATCTACATGCTTCATGTTTGATTTATATTACATATGATTATCGGATTGTACAAACATTGCTTATCATTAAGTTATTGGGTTAAATTAGCCGATACATACTTGCAATCAGATGCATAAACATTGGCACCGATTCACATCTGTTATCGGGCTTAATTATATCAAGCATATTTGTTATCGGGTTTAATGAATACACCGCTTCATTTGGCATTAAACATTGGTTAACAAATGCACTGGTTGGATTATATTCATCGTGCACTTTGAATCATCGATGTTTATATGAACCGATTCATTAAATAGATTAGTCATTATATTATGATATTACAATATGCTATCGGGGGTTTTTGAACCGATAATCAGCATTGTGTTAATGGTATAAATGTAAAGGCACCGATCAATGGGTGCATTGATCGGTCATGCCTAAAAGGCATGACCGGTCAATACACCAATTGACCGGTTGCCTAAATGATATATATGCCAATTGAATTCATTTGGAGAAGACATAGAAAATATTAAATGATCTCTCTCCTTCAGACCTGCAGATAAAAATCAGAATTATTAGACATTGACATAATTCCTCATATCCATATATAGCATACATAGTTCATAACTTGTTCTTTAATTGAAATTGAAATAACTTTACATGGTATCAGAGCCAAGGTAATCGAACCTTAGGCTATTCAATTTTGATAAAATTCAAGGACTAAGTTACAAACTACATCACATTTCCATAATGGCCAACGCTATCAGATTCGAAGATAGACTTGGAGGTAGCGAAGATTTTTCAGCTTGGAAGTTTAGAATCAAAATGATTTTAAGAGAAAACAAAGTTGATTCATATGTCCAAACTGAAAGTGCACAACCAGAAGATGAAACCGAGAAATCCACATGGATCGAGGGAAATGATAAGGCTATTAAAATAATAGTGGATGGGGTAAGAAATAATATAATGCCCATCATTAGAAAGCAGGAGACGGCTTATAAAATGTTCAAGGCACTTGAAAAGACATTTGAGATATCAAATGCAAGTCGTACTCTAGCACTAAAATGAGAAATAAATCATATCACCATGAACAAAGGGGAGACAATCAACGCCTACTTCATGCGGATATCAGTTCTAAAAGATGAACTTGCAACTTTGGACTACGAGATCCGAGGCAAAGAACTAACACTCATTGCTTTAGATGGGTTGCCTAGTGGATGGAGCACATTCGTCCAAGGCATCAGTGCAAGGTCCAAATATCCTAAGTTTGAAAGACTAAGAGATGACTGTCTACAAGAAGAATCCTGATTGAACAAGGTAGGAATAAAATAGAAGAATATAGACGAAGACTTGCAAGTCCTAAATACAAACATCAATAAAAAGTACAAAAAGAAGCAATTTAGGAAAAGAAAAGCTAAACAAGGCAAGAACACTTCTAAGAAAGACCTATCACATGTTCAATGTTATAGGTGTGACAAATTCGGACACTATGTTGCAAACTGTCTGGAGAAAGGGAAGCAAGCCACATTTGCAAAAGTGAAGAAATCTAGAAAAGAAAATGACTCCGAGAACTATGTCCTCTACTCAGCACTTACAAGCCATACTTCAAACAAATCTAACTCATGGGTGATCGACAGTGGTTCATCCAGACACATCACCGGCTTTAGAGAAATACTAGACTCCATGATGGAGAAAGATGATGAGGAAGTAACCATCGGAGATGATTCTTCACATCCAGTCAGAGGAATTGGAACCTGCACCATCAAACTGAAGTCAGGCATGTCACTACGACTTGAAGAAGTACTATATGTTCCAGGCATCAAAAGAAATCTAATCTCCATATCAGCACTAGAAGATCAAGGATACAGAGTGACCTTCATGGAAAACAAGGTGTTGGCTTGGCCAAAGAGATCCTCCATCAAAGACGCTAAGGTCATTGGTCGAAGACAAGGCTATTTGTATGAGCTATGTACAGAGCCCAATCTAGCATTGATCCATGAAGCAACTAATGCAAATGAAGTATGGCACAGGAGATTAGGCCATCTGAATTATAGAGCTTTGTCAACCATGCGAAACCTTGTCACAGGTCTAACTAAGTTGAAGCAAAATCATTCAGAGGCATGCAAAGGGTGTGCCTTAGGTAAAAATACCAAAAATGCATTTCAGAATAGTACTAGGAAAACTAGCAAAGTTTTGGAGTTAATTCATTCTGATGTATGTGGACCTATGTCCGTACCCTCGCTAGGGGGATTTTTGTACTATGTAATTTTTGTTGATGACTACTCTAGGAAGACGTGGATCTACTTTCTGAAATGTAAAGAATCAGAAGAGATCCTAAGTAGGTTCAAAGAGTTTAAAACATTAACAGAAAATCTCTCTGAAAACAAAATTAAAACCTTAAGAACTGACAATGGGGGGGAATACACATCAGAACTATTTAAAGACTTTTGTAGAAATTATGGGATTAAGAGGGAGTTGACAATACCTTATAATCCACAACAAAATGGAGTAGCTGAAAGGAAAAATAGGACCATAGTAGAAGCTGCCAAAGCCATGATACTAGATCAAAATCTAAACTTGAACCTTTGGGCAGAAGCAACTAACACTGATGTGTACATACAAAATAGATGTCCTCATTCACACCTTGAAGATAAAACTCCTGAGGAAGTCTTTACCAAGACAAAACCAGATATCAGCCATCTTAGGATATTTGGGTGTCCAGTCTATATTCATGTACCTAAAGAGAAAAGACTAAAACTAGAACCCTCTGGAAAAAGGGGAATACTTGTAGGATACAGTGAAACTTCTAAAGCCTACAGAATCTATGTACAAGGGCAGAGAAATATTGAACTCAGTAGGGATGTAATCTTCGAAGAAGACTTAGCCTTCAAAAGGGCCCAAAATACAATAGAACATGAAATTCATAATCCTACTCCTAACCTAGAAGAATAACCTACTCCTGAGCTTTAGAGGGAGTATCTTGAGGAAAATATAAGTGAAACACAAGACCCACCTATAGATAATCGCAAGAAAAGACCACTATGGGCCACCAAAACTATAGCAGAAGCTCAGAAGTTCGCTGCTCCTTCAGGAACCTTCAGGGAAAGCAAGAGGCCTAATAAATTCATCAACTATGTTGCACTTATGAATGATCTCTCTAAAGCTAAACCTAACAATGTTTCAGATGCACTCAAACATCAAGTATGGATAGATGCCATGACTGAAGAATATCAGTCCATTATGAAGAATGATGTTTGGGAGATTGTTCCTAGGCCAACCAAGAAGTTTGTCGTGTCTTCTAAATGGTTGTTTAAAATCAAGCATGCTGCAGATGGCAGTATTGAAAAACACAAGGCCAGATTTGTAGCTAGAGGGTTCTCACAGAAGGAAGGAATAGATTACAAAGAAACATTTGCACCTGTTGCTAGGTACACATCAGTAAGAGCTGTCCTAGCCATTGCAGCAGCAAAGGGGTGGAAGGTACATCAGATGGATGTTAAGATAGCATTCCTAAATGGCGAGATCGTGGAAGAATTCTACTTAGAGCAACCTGAAGGGTTTGAAATTCATGATGCAAAGTCTCATGTGTGTAGACTCAAGAAAGCTCTTTATGGGCTCAAACAGGCTCCCAGAGTTTGGTATGAAAGAATTGACACCTATCTCTCAAAGCTGGGTTTCTCTAAGAATGATGCAGATCCTAATCTCTACCTCAAAAGAAATAAAGGTGATATGTTAATATTAATTTTATATGTTGATGACTTATTAATTACAGGAGATGATCACCTAATAGATCAATGCAAGAAAGATCTATCCACAGAATTTGATATGAAAGACTTGGGGCTTCTTCATTACTTCCTAGGATTGGAAGTATGGTAGAATTCTGATAATATTGTACTGAACCAAGGGAAGTACACCTTGGACATATTGACAAGATTTGGAATGCTAAACTGTAGACCCATGACCTCTCCTATGGAAACCAACTTCCATAAACTTAAAGAAGCAGCAGCAGAATCAAGACCTACTGACCCCACTCAATATAGGCAAATGATTGGGTCCCTGATGTATCTAGTAAATACAAGGCTAGATATCTGCTATGTTGTTAATGCCTTAAGTCAGTTCATGTGTGAACCTAAGGAGATACACCTGGTTGCAGTAAAGCATATAATGAGATATCTACAAGGTACCCTAAAGCTTGGTCTCAAATATGAAAAGGTTGACATAGATCTACATGGATTTACAGATTCAGATTGGGCTGGCAGTGTGACTGACAGAAAGAGCACTTCAGGGTGCTGCTTCAATTTAGGGTCAGCCATGATATCCTGGATCAGCAGAAAACAATCTTCAGTAGCTCAGAGTTCCACAGAGGCTGAATATATTGCAGCTTCAATGGCTGCGCGAGAAGCAGTATGGCTAAGGAAATTGCTCATGGGATTATTTGGAGAACCTATGAAACCTACAGTCATTCAGTGTGATAATCAAAGCTGTATAAAACTTTTTGTAAATCCAGTATTTCATGACAGGTCCAAACATATTGAGATTCCATATCACTATGTACGAGATATGGTTGACAGGAATGTGATAAAGTTAGAATATGTGTGTACAGGAGATCAGACTGCAGATATTCTGACCAAACCACTTTCCAGAGTGAAGTTTGATCACTTCAGAAAGGGTTTAGGTATGATAGAAAGATAATCTGCTTTGTAATCTATACTTACATATATTTAAGATGTTTAAGGTGTAAACTTCTTTGTCATGTTTGGACTATCTCTTGGCTTCTTGCCACCTGTGTTCATATCTAAGAGGTGACGATCTCTCATATACTGAACACTTGTATGTAGACATCATAAGGTGACGATCTTATGATAGTCAAACCAGTAATCATGTTGGATCACTGGTAAGTCATGGATGTGCCATGACTATGTTGTGATACAACATTTGTACAAATGTTATTGCATTATCACAACTTGGATATGATGAGAACTTAGCACTTCTCATATGGTTATCCTTGTGTTGCATGTTAGGCAATACTGATATCACGTGTAGGTGATATCTCAACCATTGATCATGTTGGATCTCTGGTAAGTCATGGATGTGCCATGACTATGTTGTGATAAACATTTATAAATGTTATTGCACTTATCACAACTTGGATATGATGAGAAACTAACCTTTCTCATAGACTTATCCTTAAGTATTGTGTGTTAGGCAATACTGATATCATGTGTTAGGTGATATCTTGATGAATCTTACAGATCACATGTTTTGGTGATTTCTCACATGATCAGGTGATGATTCTCTTACTTTTATCACATGTTAAAATAATACTTTATGTCACATGCTCAAGTGATGTTCTTCTATTTTGTATCATATGTCTTGATGGTACTTCTCATGTATAAATGATTTTTGCTGACTGACATTATCGTAGTTATGAAAAGGAAATGTGATGTAGGTTGCCTTATCTATCTTCCAAAGCTAAGAGGGAGTGTTAATGCATGGTAGCTTATGCAAGATAAGATCTTCCTAACCTTCCTGTTCTGTTATTCAACTACATGCTTCATGTCTGATTTATATTACATATGATTATCAGATTGTACAAACATTGCTTATCATTAAGTTATCGGGTTAAATTAGCTGATACATACTTGCTATCGGATGCATAAACATTGGCACCGATTCACATCTGTTATCGGGCTTAATTATATCGAGCATATTTGTTATCGGGTTTAATGAATACACTGTTTCATTTGGCATTAAACATTGGTTAACAAATGCACCGGTTGGATTATATTCATCGTGCACTTTGAATCATCAATGTTCATCTGAACTGATTCATTAAATAGATCAGTCATTATATTATGATATTACAATATGCTATCGGGGGTTTTTGAACCGATAATCAGCATTGTGTTAATGGTATAAATATAAAGGCACCGATCAATGGGTGCATTGATCAGTCATGCCTAAAAGGCATGACCGATCAATACACCAATTGACCGGTTGCCTAAATGATATATATGCCAATTGAATTCATTTGGAGAAGACATAGAAAATATTAAATGATATCTCTCCTTCAGACCTGCAGATAAAAATCAGAATTATTAGACATTGACATAATTCCTCATATCCATATATAGCATACATAGTTCATAACTTGTTCTTTAATTGAAATTGAAATAACTTTACATAGTGTCTGTCTTTGTTTCTGATGAAGTAAAGAATCCTCTGTTCTCTCCAAGGAACTTAACCCATGCTATTTGAGTTTCCTTTATTATTTCATTTACCCTTCCTAGCATCGGACTAGTTATTCTATGTTTTCTATTAAAAACTTTTCTATCTACCACCTCAATTGTATTTTCCATTTCATCTCGAGCAATAGTAACACAAATAGATAATAGCTCTTGAATATTAATATGCTTAACTTCTTGCATAGCTAACAGTCTTCTAGCATCTAGCATATTATACAACTTAGCCGGTATTTGATTTTCTATTTCTATTAAGGATTTCTTATTAATATCCAAGTACAATAAGACTGCTTCCTCTACCTTTCTTTGTTCATCCTCTTCTAAATGATCATAGTAGAATTGTACATTATTTAACATGTCATCCTTAGTGATTTCATCTACTAATTCTGCACAAGTTTTAGGTGGAACCTTACCAAAATCAGTGTCATTCTTCTTCTTCCTCTTTGTAGTACCTGATGCAGCTAAGTGGTTACCTTTGCTGCTTGTTTTTGTGCCAGTATTTAGAATGTAACCTTCCTAACTGGTTGTTTTTTAGCTTCAACCTTTGTTTCCTCTGTTTTCTTTCTCACAACCCTCTTGAATGCCAATGGTGTGTCATCATCAGATTCAGACTCAGCAGTAACAGGCTCAATGTGTACTTCTAGAGACAGCATCAATTAATGCCTTGATGTCCTCTAAGACCCTCTCAACAAATTTGCTTGCTTTTCCTTCTTGCTTCTCTCTCTTCTTCTGGTTGAACTTTGTTTCAACCTCATGTGTTTTTTGTTGTGCAGTACCACGGGGCTTCTTTTCCTCACCAATAGGTGCACCAATCAGCATTTTTGCATAAGCATCAAGAATCTATGCATCCGCCTCATAGCCCATTTCCTCAATCCAAATCTTTCGAGGTTTAACTACTTCCATAAGTGTTTCATCCTTCTTTACCATGAAGCATATGTCGGTTAAATATTTTTCTACAATATGCTTAGGTACCCTTACCCTAGACCTCATATATTTCTGGAATGCTTTGAAATATCCCCATACCTTATCATCTCTTTGACTTCCTAAAGCAGCAATTGACTGTTTCAATTGTCTCCCTACCAGGATGTCAAATGCCCATTGCCTTTTATCGAAACCGGGTGTATCTTTCATGAAATATATCATTAAGCAAACTATCAAGTTGCCATCTCAGAATATACCCTTCTTATCTCCCTTAATCTTTCCTAGGTTTATTAACAACTCATCAAGAATCCAACCGCATAGATCCAATTTCACATCCTCTCTCATCATTTTTTATGCAGCTGAAATGCATGAACTGGAAATAGAATTCAGTCAGTTTGACTGAGTTACCTTATACCCAATGATCATGCTATTGAATCTGATGTCCATGTTGGTAATAGTGCTCACTCTCATAGATCTTCTGTCAGATATCACGTCGGTGATTTTGTTCATGAAATCATTCGAAACCTTCTTTTATGGATGTTTCCCAACTGATGGTAAACCAGTGATTGCCCAGATGACTTCCTTGGTGATTTTGTAAGGTCTGTCTAACCATATAAATTCCCCATGTACTCTGCTCAAAACATATCTAATTATCTCATCTTCAAATTTTAGAATATCCAGAATGTTGGTAAACCCTAAGTCTTCAATGTGTTTGTATGTCGATTTGATCTTTCAAGATTCTCCCATCGGCTCACTCATATACATGCCCTTAATTTCATAAGTTCCCAAGTCCTCAATGTGACAGTGAATATATTCCCTAACATCTTCTACATAGACAACTCCCTCCAGAGCACAGGAAAATGCTCCAATCGAATCTTCCAGGGTAGCCACATGTGGATACCGCTTGAAAATTGGTCGGGGTGGTCCTTAACCTCTACTATAGTTGGGTTTGCAACAAAATTAGGAATAGATGATGATGTTGCTTCCATTCTTAAAGATAAATACCTTTTGATCACTCTCGGTGAAAACCTCCAACAAATTCTTCCAGACGTCGGTGAAATTGCTCAAGAAGAAATCTAACTACTTTATAATGCCTTGATCGCTCTTAGTCACTCTGGAATCACTCTGAATGCAAGGTGATCAATAATGAAGTGAATTTGACCTTTTAACCTCCATGAAAAACCCTAATCTTCCATTGATATAACTAACTATCGGTGAAAAATATCGGATCTCGCACAGAACATATCCATGTCGCATAATCATCTCCAATGTCAAGAACATCTTCCAGAACCTCTTCCCGAGGCATATGCAGCATCTTCATGAATTTTGCCTACCCCTAAGGCATTTGCCTCAGTTGTCAGATTTGCTACCTGTCGGTGCAGGAGCAACCTCTTCTGTCAGATAAGTAACCACTGCATTTCCATCTGATGATTGTTCTTCAGTCTTCCTAACCCATTTTTGAGTATGATCTTGCCAAATTTCACTAACCTTCTCTTTCTCTTTCTCATTTGATCCTCCATTACCAACCGGTGGTTTCTTTTTCTATAGAATTTAGCAATATGTCCAACCTCATTACATGCATAACATGTAACATTGTTCCTTTTAATTGCTTTGCTAAAACCAGTGAAATTGCTTGAACTGCACTGATTAGCCATATGTCCAAATTCTCCACATGCATAGCATTTAACATTCATTTTGTAATCCTCTGCCTTATGACCATACTCATTGCACTTAGAACATTTACCAGGAGCAGAATCAGGGTTCTGATTTGCTCTGTTTCTACATTGCCTAGCCATGTGACCAAATTTATTGCAAAAAAAACATATACCATTAAATTTATAAGCATTAAATTCCCTTACTGGTGCCTTATGGTTTTGATCTTCATTAGCAGTACCAAAACTCTGTCCTTGCTCAAATCCAAGTCCACTGGAATCACCAATCTGCCTTTGTCTGTTCAATAACTCATCTAGTTGTGTTGAGCTAATCTTTAATTTTTCTTTATACTCACTTACAGTAGTTAGATCTTCTCTCAAAATTATCATTTGTCTCTCAAGTTCTTGTTCATTACTCTGGGATTGTACTAAATTAGTTCTCAACGTATCATTCTCATGAACCAACCTGTCACATTCTTCAAATTTGTTCTTTAGGGATACAGCAAGATTTTCTTCCTTCTTCTTCTAGTTCTCAATCTCCTTAGACATTCTTTTGTGTGTGAAAATTGGAACAAGTATCTGTAAGCTGTAAGACACAACACTTCAATTAATCATTACATGTATGGTTAGACATATATAAACATGAATAATAAAACCATAACAAATCGACCAATTGCCTTCTAAAAGATGCGAGTATAGACTTTCTCTCAGGTTTGTATAAGCAATACCAGTGACTAGACTATACCAAGACGGGGGATTTAATCTATATGAGCATGATATTAAGCTAAATGGATGCAAGATTATGCTAGATGAATGAATAGTAAGCTATATGAATTCAAGCAAACATAATTGAACTAAATATGCAAAAAATCTTAAACTAAGATGCAATAATCTTAAAAAAAGCAAGCACAATATCTTCAATGACTCCAGAGCAAAAACTGCATAATAACAATAAATCTCCAGGGTGTTTTGAATGAGAGATGAAGGCTGAATTTATAGAGAATCACAAGAGAGATCAAGAAAAAGCACAATTGAGGATAATTGAAATAATTGAGAAATCAAATTCAGTTAACCTTGAGATAAATTCCAATTATATTTTAATTGAAATGCATTCAGATTATAAGTTCAAGTTTGCATTAGAGATATAATTCAATTAATTTCATGCACTTGAGATGAAAACAGGTAATTTCGTGCATATTCTTTGATTTATTCAAGAAAAGAGTCTTTTCAATGCAACTGAACTTCTTTTCTCAAAATCTTTAAGTTCCAATTTTAGAGAATGATTAATAATTCATTTAATTACTTTTCTAATTTCAATTTATCTCAATTTAGAAGAAGAAATAATATCTCAAGTTTGATTTCTCTCTCAATTCAATTCTTTTATTTTATTTTCAATTCATCTCTTGCTTTGCATATTGATTCCTCTTTTGTAATAAATTAATTCCTTTTTTATGATTAAATGGCAAATTTATTAATTAATTAAATATGCTAGGATATTTAATAAATTAAATAGGATAATTGATCGAAATGATTTTCTTGGAATGATTTAATTAATTAAATAAATATTTAATTAATATAGAATAATTCACTTGCCATGTGACATTTAATGATTGAAGAATTAATTAATTGTGTGCTCAAAGTTGATTTAATTGCCTTTGGTTAGGACCTTGGTGATGTTGTCGAGATTAGGGGCCCATGGTTTATGTGACAATTTTTAGGGTATTACATTTGCCCCTCTTTGAATTAATGTGTGAGCAGCACGTTGGTTCAAAGAATAGTTGATGTCTAGGAGATACCAGTTTTGAACTTCATTGATCACGAACCAGATGAAGAGCGAGGTGTTTAGCTTATTTTGAAGCAATGAAACTGAACAAAGTTGATTAAAGTGATACTGATCCCGAACTTGATTGAACTACAATCGATGAAGAGAAAAGATACCAAACTTGAACTTGATTGATCAAGAAGCGGATCTTACTGATCTAGAACTTGATTGATCTAGACACAGTGAGCAAAGATAAAATCGATCTTGAACTTGATGGATCAAGACATGATGAGCAAAGATAAATTGTCCAGCTTGATTTGACGTGATGAAACTGAACACCTACTTAGATTGAGCATGCAATCAAAGGTACTCTTTAAACTTTTGATTAAATTGATCTTGAACTTGATGGATCACGACACGATGAGCGAAGATAAATTATCCAGCTTGATTTCACGTGATGAAACTGAAGACCTGCTTAGATTGAGCGTACGATCAAAGATACTCTTTAAACTTTTGATTGAGTTTAAACGAATAATCAGCTTGATGAAAAAAATGATGAAACTGATTAACATTAAGAGACTGATTCAGATGAAGACAAATATCAGTTTGATTTGAAGCGATGAAACTGATATGCCCCTAGAGATTGATTTGATTCAGATGATCAAGAAATCTCAACTTGGCGTGAAGCGATGAAGCTGAGATGCCCTTAGCAATAAGGATTTGTTTAATTTTCCTTAGTTGAAAAGATTTTTGCTCGACTTTTGATGAAGATTTGAATATTTTCTCGACTTTGAAGATGTGAGGTCATGAGGTCATGAGTATGCCCCCTCGGGAGCAAAATCGAAAGATACCAAGGGTATATGATTTTAGGTGATTGCTGGTAATGATAATTATTTAAGCACAAAGATTGAGTCAGGGGAATATTTGAAGATTTAACGTTGATTAAGAGAAATTGAGTGCAAATTGAAGAAAGAATGAGCATTTGATGAAAGTACTAAGTGGTTATTGTTGGGCAAAATTGACTAGAAGAATGATCTCGAATTTAGATTTTGATCCCAAAAATGGAATCGGGATGGGCAAATTAGCTTAGGGTATAGTTTTCATGTCCATCGGAGCAAGTTGAAAAATTAGGTTTTGGGCTATATAAGGGGTCCAAGTGTCATTTTCAATTTATTTAACCCCTCCAAGTTTGAAATTTGAAAAGCCTTCTGCAAAGAAAAATGGTCATTTTGATCCAGGTGCACCAATTCGAGCGCCAGAGATGTCATAATCGACCTCGGAATTACGAGCCAGCAGTAACAAACTAATCTTTTGCCTTTTTATTTCATCAATTTTAAATTTTTGTTTAATTTTTTGCTTTTTGTTCAATGTCATTTTGTCGTGCGAGACGATACTATGTCTCGTACGACAAACTGTCTTTTTATATTTTGTTGTTTAAGGCCATTTGTTTTGTCGTCTAGGACCTCCCCTTGTATCGTACAAAAGTTTGCTTAGAAGACCATTTTATCGTGTGAATGCTTTTATTTTATCGTATGGGAGTCTTTTGTCGTGTTGTATCAATTCCTAACTCGTACAAGTTTCTTCTTACTCTGTGAAATGTCGTATGAAAAATAGTGAGCATTTTTAAGTATCAAAACATGAAAATTTGATTTTACAATTGATGTATTTGGATTTGTGTGTTGTGTAGTTTGTTGTGTAGCATAATTTGGATGATTTTTTGATGCTCTATTGTTTGATTCTTGCAGGTGCGATTACCACATGTTATTTTCTGGTGCGTCTATCCTCCAACTATGAGGCTAGTTCATGAGTTATCTGATTTAGATAGAGCACATATTGACTTGTGTGGGTTGACCCACCATTTATAGAGGCCGGATATCCATGTAAATCATGGGATGCTTACTGCACGGGTTGAGAGATTTCATTTTGAGCATAACACGTTCCATTTACCAGTTGGGGAGATGACTATCACTCCCGAGGATGTTTACAGGATTCTCAGGATTCCATTCGTTGGGGATAAGGTTGATTATGATTCTACACAGCGTCCTGGCCTACTAGCTTTGAGATAGATATTTCATGATGAGGATATCCTTACGTGAGCTATCAGCTGGGATGATATGATGACCAGGTACAGTGAGCAGTTTCCACTGGCATGCATCTTGGAAGGTTTTATCGGTTGTTTCCTCATGCTAGACAGGAGACAACAGGGTTTCTTATGTGGTTGGGGTATGATGTTGCAGAGGTTTTTCGATCATCCTGAGAGATTAAGATGGGATTCATGTCTATTAGCCCACATGTATCGTGAGATGCATGAGATTGTATTCAAGGAGGGGAAGAGCATGGCAGTAGGTGTCTTAGCTCTTCAGATATGGGCCTAGGAGCATATCCCAGTTTGCAGACCTATTGTGGATGATGCCAGAGATCCATAGCAGCCAATTGTTTACAGATATTCTGGATACGTTACTCAGCCCCATCTAGGCAAGATAGAGTACTAGAGACGATAGCTAGATGACCTGATTGTTGTTGTATGGAGGCCATACAGGGGTCTCAAGCTTTGGGACGTCTGGAGGGTTGTGCGAAGAAATATGTTCATGACTCATCCTCTGATCGGTAGGTCTGTGATGGTTATTGAGCGATTTGTTGTATCTCGGGTAATGAGGTAGTATGGTAGGCCTCAGGGGATTTCACATGAGTTCATCGCCTATGCTCGTTATGTAGACGAGGAGAGATTAGGATGAGCCTCTAGGTTGTCCTACGCATTGAGTATGCAGGAGTTGGCAGGGTTACAGCAACTTCGGTGGGATTATCTGGATGAGATTGCAAATGTGGGGGTATTGCCCCAGTACAAGGATTGGTTTCAGCAGCATCTGTTCCCTAGGTTTATAGATCTAGCTGAGCAGGTGCCTCTCATAGAGGAGATTGAGGATGATGCCCCTACATAGGAACAGAGACAGACATAGGGACAGGGATAGGGATGGAGAGAAGAGGCTCCTAGGCAGGTAGGTGGTGATCCTAGTGCGAGCAGCAGCAAGATACCAGCTGGGGGGAGACAGAGGCAGGGAGGAGATGGCGGATCCCTTGGAGCTGTTGGTATGGGTGTTAGCAGTGCTAGGACAGCAGAGGGTAGAGTAGAGGAGGAGCGAGTAGCTCCTAGACAAGTGCGGCAGCAAAGGGATGAGCATGGTGGAGATGGAGGTGGAGATGGAGGCGAAGAGCCTGTGAGGGAGCAGGGGCAGCTGATGCAGCATGGTTGATGAGGGCAAGATTAGCAGGTTTGAAATCACAGTTGACAGTGGCTCAGACATAGCTTGCAGAGCAGGACCGACAGCTAATGGAGGTTAGGACAGAGTGAGATACTCTCCAGCGAGAGGTTTTGCATCAGACCAGTCAAGCAACCTATTACATTGCGACATATAGCATAGCAGGTTGTTCCATATTCTCAGTATATGGCTCGATCTGAGGGAGCTTGAGCACCTAGGTAGGATCCTGGTCAGCAGGCTCCACCTCCTCCACCACCTGGCGATGAGGGAGAGGCAGAGAGCTAGATTTTTGTAGCTCTTAGATTTTGTTATATACCCCATTTTTTGTAGCCCATACGATTCTTACTCTGATGGGAGATTGTATATGATAGTTGATATCATTTGTACCCTGAGGCTTTTATTTGTACTCCAAGATATTTATGATGATATATATGAAATATTGATTTGATTTCATCGTACTTGTGTCGAATGATTATGAGATGTTTTTCTATATGCTTTATTCTATATGTATGCATATCTTTTCAATATGGATGTATGTAATGACATAATATGGATGTTCATTTTTGTTTCTTTTTCATATGCAAGTAAATGATGAAAATGAGTAACTAGTAATGCAAATTTTTATTTTTCTATGCAATAATATGAATGCAAACAAGTATATAATGAAATGTATGGATCTATATAAGATGCTTATGTATGCAGCTAACATCTTAATACACAAGTACTCGATCGGAGAAATGATGAAAAAGAGACCACTTAGCTAAGAAAAAAAAAATGATGATACTTAAAACTCTCATTCAAAAGATAAAGAGATCATTGTTATCATGCAGAGATCACTCGAAATGCACAAAATGCAAAATGAATGCAAACTAAAAACTACTCACTGGATTTTAAATGCTTAATTTTCATCACTGAGCATTTACAAACATAGCAGGAAGGATATATTTCCTTTCTTTGCATGTGCAATATATATTATCTTGTCCGCAATGACCCTTTTTTTGTTCATATCCTTGGACAGATTACGTATGCACCCGAATTGCATATTTAAAGAAATTCCCTCAAAACAGACAAAGAAATTATGCCAACCTCCCTGTAGCATACAAATAAGCGGAGTCAAGGTATGTGTGGCTTTTTCACCTTAATGTGAAGGCACTTATCATAGACACCCAGCTGATTAGATGTTTCCAGATTATCAGAATCATTCTTACAAGCAGAAAACAAAGAAAATATTATGCCCCCAATCCTTTCTCCTCTTAGTCAAAATAGACTTCCTCGAGTTACTTAGAGGGATAATAATCGAAAACCAATATAAGAGACAACACACAAAGAAAATTTCATGCATATCTCAAACTGTTTAGTGATTGTTTTCAGTAATGTTGTTTTGCTTGTGTACTCAGTGATAAAACTCTTCAGTAGTTAGGAGACAGGTGACTGACTCGGAGTGGATGACCAGATATCACTAATAGAATGATGACTTGGTTGATACTACTTAGGAAACATAAATTGCTCAGTCGATTACCCTAAGTCTAGGACATTGATCAGTTTCAAGCCATGAGGGTTCCAAAAGAACCAAGATGTCACAAAAGCGACTAAAAGATATGTACAAGCAAAAGTGTAGATGCAGGAAAGCGGGAAATGCCAACATTGCATTGATAGATGGAGCGCTTGAATACAAGAGGTGCCTATTTGAAAGGTTTTCACCTGCTTGGCAAAGATTTTTATTTTATTTTCTCTCTTCTTTTTTTTGACATTTTATAATTTTTATGATTTTTTTCAGGACTTTTTCAGTTGTACAGGTTGTTGGAACAGAGAATACTAAGTGAAGAATTTCTTCAAGTGGATGGTGTTGATCAGTTAACGGAGTTGTTCTCCTTCTGATGTTGAGAGTTGATAGGCACTAGAGCCAAATACTACAGTAACGATATAGGGACCCAACTAGTTGGGTTCAAACTTCCCTTTGTTGTCTTGAAACTATTGATTTTTATGATTTTCTCTCAAAACAAGGTCACCAACCTGAAATTCTCATTATCAAACTTTCTTGTTATATCCTTTAGACATTCTCTTTTGATACACTCTTAGATGATCAAACGCCACTTGCTGATGTTCATCCAGCAACTCAAGTTCTTGCAATCTAGATATTTTGAAGTCTTCATTAGTAACGAGACCTTGCAAAGAAACTCTTAGAGATGGTATTTCCACTTCAATAGGTAAGACTGCTTTGGATCCATATACCAAAGAGAAAGGTGTGGCCCCATTAGGTGTTTTAATACTTGTTCTATAAGCCCATAATGCAAGATTGAGCTGCAGATGCCAATCCCTCCCAGATTTGTTTACTGTTCTATGTAAGATAGTCAGCAAAAACAAACTAGATGCTTCAACTTGTCCATTACCTTGAGGGTAATATATGGATGACCATTGTTATTTTATTTTGAATTTTTCCCAGAGTTCATCTAGGTCTTTGTTCTTGAATTGCCCTCCATTGTCAGTCACAATAGATGAAGGTATACCATACCTGCAGATGATATAGTTAAGGATGAACAAAGCTACTTGTTTACTGGTTTCTTTGATGAGTGGAACCGCTTCTACCCACTTAGTGAAGTACTCAGTGGTAGTTATGATAAACTTGTGGTCGTTAGATGATGCAAGATATATTTTGCCAATGAGATCAAGCTCCCATTGCTAAAAAGGCCAATGTGTAATGAAAGGGATGAGATCTCCTGCTGGAGCATGTTTGAGATTCCCATGGAGCTGACACTTCTCACAAGTTTTAGAAAACTTTATAGTGTCTTTCTCCATGTCTGGCTACTAGTAGCCAGCCCTTAGTAGTTTTTGAGCTAAAGTTAGACCATTTGAATGAGATCCATAAATACCTTCATGGACTTCTGATAATGCACATTGGGACTCTTCAGTTTTGAGACACCTAAGCAAGGTACTATCCAAACTTTGTCTAAATAGATCATTAGCGATGATGACGTACCGTGAAGAATTTCAAGTTAGGTTCCTTTTCTCATTACGGGTAAGATTAGCTAGGATAATTTGGTCTCGTAGATAAGAGTAAATGTGGTTGTAGCGAGATGAGTCATGTCCAATAATAGAATAGACCATCTGGGACTCGGGAGAATCATAGGTAGGGTAATGTAACTCTTCCACCAGGAATTCAAAGCAAAAATTAGATTCTTGTAACTCTAGTATAGATGCCAAGGTGGTCATAGCATCTGTTGCTTTGTTTGCGGATCTAGGAATCTGCTGGAATGACACAAAAGTAAAATATTTCTTGAGATCATCCACCATTCTCTTATAAGGCGTCATTTTCTCATCTTGATTCTTATATGTATCATTGATTCGATTGATTATTAGCTATGAATCTCCATAGATGTGTAATTCTAGAACCTTCTATTCGATATCCAGCTTGATCCTGTTTACCAAAGCTTCATACTTTACAATGTTGTTTGTGCAAGGGAAGAGAATCTTGTAAGCCTTCAGGATTGAATATTTTTGAGGAGTAATAAAAAGTATTCCAACACCGAAGCCATGTTGGTTGAAAGACCCATCAAAGAACATCTTCCAAGATTGTTGAGTAAGGTGCATGATTGATTCATCTGGAAATTCTATATCCAGAGGTTGAGTGTCTTGAAGTGGAGCATCAGTAAGGTGATCTGCAATTGCATGTCCTTTTATGGCTTTGATAGTTCTGATACTTAATGTAAGTACATATGCCAAGCTAATAAGATGAGAGGGGGGGTGAATCATACAACTTTAATCTTCCATAAAAACAACAGATTCAACCTCGGTAACATATACTTCAGTAATATAATCAAAACTGCTAAACATGCAAACTCAAAAGCATATGAACATCATAACACTCATAACACCAGATTTAACATGGAAACCCAAATAGGGAAAAACCACTGTGGGATTTCGGACCCACTAAGAAATATACTCTTCTAGAGTATGCTCGGTTAAAAGCAAATCTTGTTAAAGATTACAAACACATTGCTAGATGTGACCTAGTTAAGGGATTTCCCTCAAATCTGTTAAGATCTTCACCTTGTTAGAAGTGACCTTGTTAAAGGATTTCAAACACTCAATCAAAATGTCACCTTGCTAGAGGGTTTTACAAATAAAACTGTTAAGTCCACTCGGTTAAGAGATTTTCTGTCACTTTACAAAATAACAGTAATAAAATCTATCTGCAACTTCACATCTAAAAATGCTAAAGCAGATTCTTATTTGCTCAATACAATATAGACATAGAACTAATCTTGTCCATCTTCTGGGCTCTAAACTCTGTTATTCAAAATAGGTCTTCAAGCATCAGTGCTCGGTAATCACTATGTAGCATCCCTGTGCATACACTTGCCCGCATACATTGTTTATCAATGGTTCCTTATTTATAAACAATTGCTTAACCACTTAATCTCCTTGATCACATTTCCCATGATCAATCATAGCCATCAAATCTTCAAACTTGACCAGGTACAATGTATCCTTCGATCTGAAAATGTTTTACCCCACCTTGGAACTTGCATACATCACATTCTTTCTGTGTCTTTTACCAACATCTTTATACTCATCAAATCATACTTCTTAAGGTATGGCAACATCATACTAAATTAGAAAATCAATTTCTTGACATCAATGACAAAATAATAATATTGAGACAATAAAACATCCTTGATCAGTTATATCCATAATCATCAACAACCTTCTCAATATCCTTATTGAAATGCCAACAATCTCTCCTTGTCTGTTATAATGCCAATAGACTTTGCATTCTACATATTCAATATCAAACTCCATAAGAACCATGACCCATTTAGCCAATCTTCTAGTAAGTATTGCTTTGTTGAGAAGATATTTGAGAGGATCAATCTTAGCCACTAGCTTGATTGACTGTGCTAACATGTAGTGTCTCATTTTTTGTGATACAAAGACTAATGCCAAACATGTTTTTTTCTATTATAGTATAGTTCATTTCATAAGACACCAAAGTTCTGCTGATATAATATATAGCTCTTTCCTTTTTATTTTCATCCTATTGTGCCAAAAGTGCCCCCAATAATGAATTGGTAGTTGATATGTATAGAATCAATGGTTTACCTTGAATTGGTGGCATCAATATTAGTGGATTAGATAGATATTATTTGATTTGCTGAAGGTGTTGTTCACATTCCTGATCCCAATTGTATGTTACTCCTTTCCTTAATACTTTTGTGAAGGGTTGAGCCTTATCTACTAGCTGAGAAATAAAGCGTCTAATTGACTGGAGACGTCCTTGTAAAATTCTCATTTGACTAATATTCTTTGGAGGTGACATTTCCATTATAGCTTGAACCTTCTCAGGATCAACCTCAATTCCTTTCTTTGAAATAATGTAACCAAGTAATTTCCTTGATGTCACTCTAAATGCACACTTTTTTAGGATTTAGCAGGAGCTTGAATTTTTCCATTCTATCTAGTATGAGACCTATCTCTTGAATATGTGTGGATCTCTTCATAGTTTTTACTAAGGTGTCATCAACATAATCTTCCATGTTTTTATGCATCATATTGTGGAAAATAGTAGTTACTGCTCTTCGGTAAGTTGCTCCTACATTATTTAGCCCAAATGGCATGACATTCCAGCAAAAGGTTCCCCATGCACAGGTAAAAGTTGTCTTTTCTTGATCTCGAGGAGCTATTTTGATCTGATTATAACCAGAGAATACATCCATTAGTGAGTACATCTCATATCCAGCAGTTATATCCACTATCATATCAATGTTAGGTAATGGAAAATGGTCTTTCAGACATGCTTTGTTGAGATCCCTGAAGTCTGTGCAAACCCTAATAGATTTGTCTTCCTTTGATACAGGTAATATGTTTGAAATCCATTCTGCATAGTCTATAGCTCTGATAAATCCATCTTTTAGAAACTTTTATATCTCAACCTTGACTAGTAGTGCCACATGAGAGTCCATCTTATAGAGTTTTTGCATAACTGGTTTAACTCCTAGTGTAATAGAAATATGGTGCATGATAAGATCAGGATCTAGGCCTGGCATATCAGAGTATGTCCATGCAAAGTTGATCTTCTTTTCTAAAAAGAGATTGCTGAAATATTTTAACTCTTCTATTGATACTGATTAAGCTAAGTGGATGATATGTGGTGTCTCTTGACTCCCAATATTTACTGGTTGAGTTGGTTCAATCAATATAGAAGACCTTTCCTAGAAGTGACTTGGAAGTATATCAAGTATCTCACCTTCAGGTGCCTCGGAGAGGTTTTCACCCTTAGGTACATCCTTTATTTTTTCTATTTTTTATTCTGACACCGCCACAATGTGGTTTTCGCCATCAAATCTTTTTTTTTCTTTTTGCGACTAAGATACTTGATATCTGTTTCCGTCATGTTTTCACTGTGTTCACTAGTGGAAGATTCCATTGGTTCAACTGCATTAAGATAATAGGCTAATGTGTAGTCATTGGAAAAGATAGGTACATTCATAGGTTGGTTTTGCAGACTACTGTTAATTAGCTCAGGATGTACCAAGGGTAAAGTTGGAATAGGTTCAAGGGAGCTCACAATATTATCATCATAACTTTAGACCGACAAGTCAAGTTCTAGAAGACTACCTTGCATAAATGTCTCAAGACCAGGAATAGTTACAACATGATCATTGAAGTGCACGTTAATATTTAGTTGACCAAATCTAATAGATCTACTCATAACACCCTTTCCTATGCCAAACTGGACTACATATTGTGGTTCGACAGTAACGAGATCAGTAGATAGATTCCCGACATCTGTGACAGAGGAGTCAGAGTTTGATGTTGAATAGGTATTGTCATCAATAGGACTATTGTCAGAGTCATCAAAGTCATAAGAGAAAGTTTATGACTCTTCTTCAAGTAATTGAGTGAATATATATATAGTGTCAATACCTACATCTTTGATGTTGCAAGTTCCTTCGTGATCTGGTTCATTCATCACTTGTATCTGACACACCTATTGACATAACCTTGATGGTTCTGTGAATTTTTTTCTTCTACTCCATTCAGCTTCTTCTAGACTAATGACTGGTTCTATTTTTGTAGCTTCCACTTCTTCTTGTGTATTTCCATACCTGATTTGTTCTATCCTATTAGAGGGAGACATGATAGTGAAGAATTTTCTTGTCTTCTTCCTTCTTTCAGCTTTTGTTCATAGTCTGCTTGTCTTTTTAGTCTAATTTCTTCTATCTTCGTTTGTAGTTTTAAGCGTATTAGCTCTTGTTTGTCCTATGTGATATCATTGGAATCTTCTGGATTTTCTATACTAGATGTATCTAAGAGATGATCTGGACCCCATTCATACTCATTCGAGTCAATTTCTGAATCATCTACTTGTTGTCTACCAGTGTATGTGACTGGAATTTTCAGTGGTGCAAACAATTCTCTGATTCATTCTACCTCTTCTCTCATATCCTCTGGAATTTCTACTCCTTGTAATGTTGTAGCTGATATCATTGGGACTTGAGTACTATCCAGTTCCTCTCTCTGGATTGGAAATTCTTCTTGTTCATCATCATGCTCTTCCTGAGTTTGTTGAGTATTGATTTCCTGTGATAGTGAAGGCAGTGTCTTTTTCTTCCACTTAGAATTAGAAGCATGTTTTTGGTCGATTGTCCTTCCTGGATTATATCTCAGTCTAGCTTTGTCATTTGTAGACTTAGTTTGTAGATGAATAAGTTTGATAATACCTTCTTGATTTTTTCCCAGAGGACCAATACCTGAATATCCCATGCGTTGAATCATTTTATATCCTAGACCATATTGTGTCGGTGAAATCTCACAATGTCTTACTTCTTTGTTTTCACTATCTTCTTTGAAAATCCATTTGAGAACAACATCCTCTTCTATTTCATTTCCAAGGGAAGTAGAGGATTGTACAAAGAAACCATCATATATGACATTTGGAGTCAAAGTTTGTGGCTTCATAGCCTCTTATGGTTTTCCTGATTGTCTTGGTGATGGAGGAAGAGAGATTACTGAAAGGACTGGTTCTATCTTGTATCCATCCATGCCAGTATCTGTGATTTTCAATTTCTTTTCTAAATCCTTCATCAAGGTTTCTGAACTTTCAGTTGTAGAGGCAACTCTATTATAAGGCACAAAGGTATCAGCACTTTTTGTCAATGCATTATAGAGGGAGTTTGTATCAGCAGGAATATTGACTTCAACTCCATTATAAGGAAATTTTAAGCACTGATGATATGTAGATGGAACTGCCTTCATTTCATGAATCCATGGCCTACCCAATAAGATGTTGTGCAATAGAGGAATATCGAGCACTTGGAAAATAACATCTCTTTCTATAGGTCCTACCCTGATTGGTAATAGTACCAGACCTTTAGAGGTTCTTTCTTCTTCATCATAGGCTTTGATTGTTATTTTCTTGGTTGGATCAATGACATTTTCAGAAAATCCCAGTTGTGTAAGCAGATTATAAGTACAAACATTCAACCTCGCGCCTCCATCTATCAAAACACGTTTAACTTGGTGTTTATGGATCATAGCTTCAATGTGCAATGGCTGGTTATGTGGGTGATTCAGTGAGTTGTCATCTTCTTCAGAGAAAGTGAGATAATGAGGAAAAGTCAGGTTACCCACCATAGATTGAAACCGATTGATATCCAAATCTTTTGGGACATTAGTAGTGAGCAACACTTTGTCCAGGATCTCCTTATGAGCAGAAGATATTTTGAGCAATTCAAAGATGGAGATTTGAGCATTCGTTCTTTTCAATTGTTCAACAATGCTATAACCAGGAGAGAATGATGAAGCCAGTTGTTTTGATTTAGCCATGGTTGCATCTGTTTGTCTGTTCAAAGAACTTGGTAAGTATACTTTTGTTTGAGTAGGAGTTGAAGAACTAGCTCCTTGGAGAGTGACTTTCTTTTGAGCACGGGTCACAGCATTTGCATTTTGTGATTCGTTTTGTTTATCTTTGATTATGATCACATTGCAATATTTAGGTTGGGAAGTCTCAATCATGTTGATCACATTGTCATTGTTGTATAAGTGTAATTAACTTTGGCACCTCCTTTTGACTTTGAGGAATCACCGTGTTCATAAATAGTTAATGGATCTTTAAAAGCTTAATGATTAGCATTAGTTGTGTGATTTCCAACAACAATTTTACCAGCATCAATGAGATCTTGAATCTCATGCTTGAGCTTAATGCAGTTGTTTATGTTGTGACCTTTGTTTTGATGGTAGTCGCAGTATTCGATCTATCTCCACCATTTTGGTTTAACTTTTGGATCATATGGCCTAGAATTGTCTGGTGAGGTTATCAGATCAATTGCCAATAAAGTTTTGAAAGCAGATTAGTATGATTCTTCCAGAGGAGTGAATTCGCGTTTAGGTTTCAAAAGCCAAGGTTTCTCTTTAAACCACTCTTTTACTTTCTTCGAAGGATTTTCTTCTGCAGTTTCAGCTGCTTTGAGTGCTTGTGTGCCACTAGCTAGATTAAATATTGTGGATTTTTCTTTTGCTTTAACAGCGTCTACCACTGCATCATTAACAATGTTTTTGTTGTTGTCTTTGCCATATTTTCAATATTTGTTCTTTTCTTTGGAACTATAACCTTGTTGTGTTTCTTTCCAGAGTGAGATATCTCCTTTCTTTATAAGCACATCTTCCATTCTGAGGGCACTGTCTACCATTTTGTTGAATGAAGGGTACACTTGCATTTAGATATTGTATTTCAATTCAAGGATGAAGTTGTTGACGAAGATATCCATCTTCACAGAATTTGGAATAGGTCGTGAATATCTAGAGAACATCTTTCTCCATCGTTGGAGGAAAGTGAGAAAGGGCTCTCATGTTTTTTTTTTGGTATTGCAAATCTCTATCATAGTGACTGGGTGACGAATGTTATAGGAGTATTGTTGTAGAAACAGTTGGATTAATTCTTCAAAAGTTTTTGTTCCCATAAGTAGGCTTGAGAACCATTCCATAGCTTACCCTCCTAAACATCTCGATAAAAGGCACATGAGATATGTTTGTTCGTGCATGAACTCCATACATAAAGCACAAAATTCTCTGATATGGTCTTGGGGATCTAAGTTGCCATCATATGTGTCAAATTTAGGGATCTCCACTTGTGAAGGAAATGAAGACATGTAAAGGTTTTTATCAAATGGGAATGGGCATATCATGTCGAGAGAATATTATTTTGATGATTTATCTTTATTTTTAAGTTCCGTGATCTCAGTTCGTAAGGCTTGTAATTATTTGTTTACCATCACCAAGGGTGATTCTTCCTCTTTAGTGATGAGGGTCTCAACATTATACCCAATAGGAAGTTTAGCACCTTGCTTTGCTAGTTCTAGAAAATACTTATTTTTCTCTAGCCATGATAACCTTCATCATTTTTCGAAAATCTTTATTCTTCTGACATTTATGAATATCAATTTCTGGAGGTTCAAAGGCTTCAGATTCACTTGATGAGGAGTCATTGTCGGTAGCATGGATACTGAGGTCGTCATTGTGTTTAGCAGCTCATCTTTCTTGTTCTTTTCCAGACATGGTGGGAGACAAAGGTTGATCATAAGCTGGCATATCTAATGATGAAGGTTTATCAGTGAGCAGGTCTTTTACGTAAAATGGGTTATCTTGATATGAAAAGGATTGTCCTTTACCTCTGTCAACTTTCTTATGAGAACTTATGGTTTGAGTAGGCATTTTTGTTGACTGATGTGAGCTAAAGTTGTTTGTGATGCAGAAGTCAAGATCAAATTCAGAGCTAGTTGTTCGTTTAACGTATTGATTGAGAGAAGCAACTAAGATTTAGTCTGGTTTCAGGAAAGATCTATCCTGTGTAAGATGTGATCTGAGTTACCTAGTTTGATTCGAGAGAAGTGACTAAGATAGTATGATTTCAAGAATGATCTATCCTTTGTAAGATGTTATCTAAGTGACTTAAGTTTGATAAATGGTTGATTGAACTAGCTGAAAGATTATCGACAAAATCGTGCAACACAATGGCAGAAGTGTATTGTTTAGATTTGTTTATGCTCAGAATGATGATAACCAGTTTTATGCTCGCTGTAGGTTTTTGGCAAGTTTGATTGTTCTGGACTGATAAAATCAGAGATTCGTACAATGGGTTTTACAGGACCAAATGACAGTTTAATAGCTTTGGGACGATAAAAGCATAATTTCATACGAGTTGCTGCCTATATTCGCATGACAAGTGGGTATACCTCAGACGACAAACTGATGAATGTGATGGTTTTTCATATGACATAGGACCAGAGACCAAATGATAATTCCCTAAGTAGGATGATAGTTTATCAAATTTTGTACGACACAGAATAGAGGCCCAGATGACAAACTGTTAGACCTGATCAAATTTCGTACGACACAGGAATGTAGCAGGACGATAAATCAGAAGACTCGTACGACAAATTACTAGATAGAGACAAAATTATGGAAGACATTGACTGATGACAACTAGTTTTGAGATGGACTGAGTTTTTGACAGCTGATGTAGACTAGTTTGTGACATAGACAGAGTTTTGACTAGGATAGACTAGTTTTTGACAAAAACAGAGTTTTGACTAGGATAGACTAGTTTTTGACAAAAACAGAGTTTTGACCACTGAGTTGTTTATTGTTTTCTCTAGTTTTGGTATTCCAGTATCAGTTTTAGGGATGAAAACACAATAAACACGCAATATGTATAATGACTTCAATCATAGCATGCTAACCCTATGGAAATTGGTGAGAGAAGAAAACCATTGCTTGCAGACTCAAGTACACACCCAATAGCTAATCAGAATACGGTCGCTGAGTCTCACGCAATAGATTCTCAACACTGTATTAGCTGATTCCAAATGCTAATGGGTGCATGAAATGGCAGTTATCTTAGGAGAGTTACTATCTCTCTTCCACAAAGATTATTCCCCCTTTCGGAGGTGAACCGGGTAGCTTCTAATCTTAATTGGAACTAGTAAGGGATCCGTTCGACGCATCAAGGTACAAAATCAATTAAGAGGTCTCTCAACCTTGAAAACCAAGGTTTAATATACCTGAAGGTACAGAGGAGAGTTATTCCCAAGCACTATCGTTGACTTGATTTTCATCAAATCACATTTATTTTATAGTGGGTTGGTGTACTTGTTGTTTAGTCATTCCCACTTGGGTCATTCCCCTCTCACTGGCCCTAATGGCTTTGGCCTTATAGGCTCCTCGGGAAGGAAGGCCCGCTAAAGATATACAAATCTCAAACTTTAAAAAAAGCCTCAAGGGTCTGGATTTCTGATTGTCTATGCAGACAAGAGCATACTCTCCTACCTCTCAGAATTTTTTTAAAACATGAAAGATAGATTTGTTCATTAACCAGATAGCAAGTTAGGTGCCTAAAAATGAATTTAAAGAATACATAATGTTTACTCGAATCTCCTCAAGCAACCTCCAAAGACAACGAATCAATAGTCATATTGTCTTTGTTTGACAAGCATATTCTTCAATGAGCGTTCTGCAAAAACTGATTAGGCTGTGAAAATTCCTCAGATAGACAAACAAAAAGCCAGGGTTAGCATTAGTGTGATAAAAATTGAATAAGAAAACCTAAAAAAAAGAAATATTCTTTTAACCCAAAAACACAGAATATCGTACAACAATTCTCACCGACCCATACGATAATTCGTACGGGATCGTACGATACTTGCAGTTTGTTATTTGGTACTGTGGGAAAACTCGTACGATATTTTGTAGTAACTATACGGACGAAAATCTAAAAAAAAAAAGTTAGTCTTCGAGGCCAAAAAGATGTAGTCTTCTGCCCCACGGTGGGCGCTAGAAATGTGTGTGTGAAAAGTGGAATAAGTATTTATAAGCTGTAAGACACAAAACTTCAATTAAGTCATTACATGTATGGTTAGACATATATAATCATGAATAATAAAACCATAACAAATCGACCAATTACCTTCTAAAAGATGTGAGTATAGACTTGCTCTCAAATTTGTATAAGCAATACCAGTGACTAGACTACACCAAGACGAAGGATTTAATCTATATGAGCATGATATTAAGCTAAATGGATGCAAGATTATGCTAAATGAATAAATAGTAAGCTATATGAATTCAAGAAATCATAATTGAACTAAGTATGCAGAAAGGCTTAAACTAAGATGCAATAATCTCAAAAAAAGCAAGCACAATATCTTCAATGACTCCAGAGCAAAAACTGCATAATAACAATAAATCTCTCGGATGTTTTAAATGAGAGATGAAGGCTGAATTTATAGAGAATCACAAAAGAGATCAAGAAAAAGCACAATTTAGGATAATTGAAATAATTGAGAAATCAAATTCAGTTAACCTTGAGATAAATTCCAATTATAGTTTAATTGAAATGCATTCAGATTATAAGTTCAAGTTTGCATTAGAGATATAATTCAATTAATTCCATGCACTTGAGATGAAAATAGGTAATTCCATGCATATTCTTTGATCTATTCAAGAAAAGAGTCTTTTCAATGCAACTGAACTTCTTTTATCAAAAGCTTTAAGTTCCAATTTTAGAGAATGATTAATAATTCATTTAATTACTTTTCTGATTTCAAGTTATCTCAATTTAGAAGAAGAAATAATATCTCAAGTTTGATTTCTCTCTCAATTCAATTCTTTTATTTTATTTTATTTTCAATTTAACTCTTGCTTTGTATATTGATTCCTCTTTTGTAATAAATTAATTCTTTTTTTATGATTAAATGGAAAATTTATTAATTAATTAAATATGCCAGGATATTTAATAAATTAAATAGGATAATTGATCAAAATGATTTTCTTGGAATGATTTAATTAATTAAATAAATATTTAATTAATATAGAATAATTCACTTGCCATGTGACATTTAATGATTGAAGAATAAATTAATTTTGTGATCAAAGTTGATTTAATTGCCTTTGGTTAGGACTTTGGTGATGTTGTCGAGATTAAGGGCCCATGGTTTATGTGACCATTTTTAGGGTATTACAATTCTCATAGTTATAACTTGAATTTCATTTTTCATAACTATGATCTCCTGACTCAATTTTTGACATTGTTCCTTAAGTGCATCTTTCTCTTCATCATCCTGACTTTGCAAAAGTTCCTTCCTTCTAGCCTGAACAGATGATAGCCTCTCTTGTATAACAAGAATGAATTCCTTAGCAGAATTCAATTCATCTTGTAGCTTTAAGTTCTTCAACCTTTCAGCATCATAATCTTCAAGTGCCATTTCAAGTTGCTTCTCCAAAGCCATATCCAACGATTCCAGATTTAGGATCTTCCTCAAGTTGTTAAACTTCCTCCAAGGCACAAGGCTCTGATACCAATTGTTGGAATCCAATAACACTAAGAGGAGGGGTGAATCAGTGTTATACTGGAATGATCAATTATAACCTTATTAAAACATGCATACACCAACTGGTATACAGGTACATACAAAATTGAAAGAAGTAAAGCAACCAATAAGCCAATCACATAAATGAGAACCATAACACATAATTATACATGGAAAACCTCAAAGAGGAAAAACCACAGTGGGATTTGTGATGTAATGCCCACCAAAATACCCCAAAGAAATATAGCTAAAAAACATGCTAATTTAAATTTTTTTTTTAAACAATACAGCACATAACATCACTTAAGCAATGCAGTGAGCACACAACAAAAATTAAGTGTTATGAACTGTTAGGCCCACTATGGAAAGATAATGTACTGAGAGGAGAGGGGTGAATCAGTACTTCAAAACTCTTCTTGAATAATAACTTTACTGTTATGCATAAATCGAATAGTGCAGTAACATAAAATAAAGTTAAAACAAATAGGTAACAATCATACATGATTCACTCTATAACACATATATTTTGGTTACGCAGAAACTCTTGGTTAGAGAGAAAAATTGCGGTGGGGATGGCACCCACAACTTCACTACTGCAATAATAAAGAATGCTCGGTTAGAGCTACATTTAGCTATTTCTGATAGCTTACCCTGTTAGGAGTATCAAGATCTGTTAGATCTACCTTGCTAAAGGATTTTACAACATTTATTCTGAATGTTGCACTTGGTTAGAGGCTTTACAATTTATAGACTTGGTTAGAGTCTTTTACCCTGTTAAAGGTTTCTCTTTCAACTTCACAATATTACAATAAAATCATTACAAATATCTGCAACTTTACATTTGAAATATTATAGCAGATTCTATGTGCTCAGAATAAGATTACCTTGCTTATAGCATACCTCGGTAACCCATATAGTAACTCGATAAACCCTTCTGTTTACTCTGTTCTTTGACTGTTCTCTGAAAACCTTCTTGGTGACCTCTGTGTCTCTGTAACAGTCTTCCTACATGCATACATGCACACACCTTGCTCTTAACTCATGCTGTATAAATAGATCTCTTAAAACGGTGATCCAATTTATTGCTTCGATCTTACAAACAAGATTTATCGAATGAATAACTAAACAAAATATTTCATTGGTTAGATTGATCTCAAAATCATACACAATCTTCTGGTGCAATTTCCAATGTAATAACGATTAGATGTGACTCGATCTTGTAACACGTTTTCATATGCATGTCCAGGTTCAATGTATCTGGTAACATATTTCACTCAATGAATATCAACTCGGTGTGTCATCTTTACTGCTCGGTAGTCTCAAAAAGATACTCGGTAGATAGCTCGGTGTATACTGTGTTCTGTAACTGCTTTCTTTTGTAACTGACTAGACTGTGCATACCGACTTCTTTGTGTGTATACCGACTGCATGATTCGGTAGTACTAACCAACTAGAATGTATAGTATGACTTTGAATATAAAACTAATGGTAACTTGATAAGTAGTAACAATCTCCCCTTTTGAAATTAGTTGAGATGTTTGACAAAAACTACTTTCAAAGTCATAACTCAAAAATCTATATACTTTGCAAAATGACTATAAATGACAATATATACAATAGTCAATGAAATAGTATAATTAGATATACTCCCCTTATCATTATACTGTACATAACTCTGATTTTGTATGCTCGGTTATGTGCTTGTGTGCTCTCTACTTGTTCTGCATACTATGTATACTCTGCTTGGTATATTCCCCTTGTATACAAAACTCAAAACTATATTATCAAAACTGTATCACTCCCTAAATATAGTATATTACTCCCCTTATGTAGTATTACTCCTCTTTTTTGACAAACATTAAAAACTTAATTTCCATCCAGGGGTAGTAACTGATCAAAAATAGATTTATACTTCTTCTGGGCGTCGGTGAGTGCAACTGAGAGTGCATCCTTTACACTTTCCATTAAAGAATTTTGTGCTTGAATATCAGCCAATAGTGATATTAAGCCATCAAGAGTGCTTCCCTCTTGTGTAGTAGATAGGCGTGTAGCTCGGTGAATCTATTCTTGAACTAATGAAAGATGAGGAAGGAATAATGTCTGGAGGGTCATTATATCCATCCTAATCTTATGCTCTTCATTTCTGAGTTCTAACTGTTGAGCCATGAGCTGTTGAAGCTTGGTATAAAAATTTTGAACTGAATTTGGCTCTGTGGTCAACTTAGTTGAGAGATCGGTGATCTCTTTCTCAATTGCATTAGTTTTATTCTTGATATCTTTAATGAATAAGGAAAATGTACAAAATTTCTGAAATAAATAAAGAATATGCTTGAGTTGAGGGGACAACTCAGCAATGAATTTGACAAGCTTGACTTTTCCTATAGCTAGAGCTTTTTGTACCTCTTCTATCATTTTTGAGTAAGCTCTTTATCTTTTAGCTTGCTCAAGTACTCAGATGCATCAACTCCAGATGTTTCTATTTGATTAAGGAGTTCATCCAGTTGAATGTGGATGGCTGCATCGGTTGACACTGTAGCTAATGGTAGCATTTATGTTAGCAGTGTTTTCACCTTCTATAGTACTTTATTCTTCTTTTGAATGGCCATCTTTTTTTCTTGTTCGGCCTTTGCTTTGCATAGTTCACCGAAATCAATAAGTGCTTGCCCCTTTAATTTTGAGATATCCACATTGGGCAACACTATCGGTTTAGTTAAATCAACTTTAAAACTATGCTTTTTCACTTTCTTCTCTTTACCTTTGGTTGGTTGTACCAAGACAATTGCTTGTGAGGCTTGCTGACCCTCGGTAGGTTGCTCAGTAGAGGCAACACTTTGGTCGGTTCTTGTAGTCGTTGTGGTGTCCTTGGGTGTCTCGGTACTGGGGGTCTCAGTTGTAACATTTTCAGTGCTTGAGAGGTCTGATCTTTAGTTGTACCTTCTGCTGCTTCAGACTTGTGACCTTTGGTGCCTTGTGCTGTATCTTTAGGATCTTCGGTAGAGACAGGTAGCTTGAACGGCGAATAAGGCTAAACTTGTACTATCACAGATTCACTAGATACAAGTTTTGCATAGGTAGTGCCTTCTATCATTTCCTGCTTCGGTGCTTCTGCATCCATGACATCTTCATCAATTTGAATAGTGTCAACCAGGTCTTGCTTGGTAGCATTAGGACCTTGCTCGGTGACATCAGGATCTTGCTCAGTGACATCAACAATTTCAACTTGAGATTGTTCACCGAAATCTTTTAGTTTGAAGATTTCCTGCCACTTTGCTTTTGTCTCCTTTTCTACATCAATGTATAGCCCATTCATCAATTTTAAGGCTCTCTGTTTGACAAGAAATTTAGAATTGTAGGTTGTCAAATGCTCCTTTATTTCTACTACAGACATATCAGGATATAGATGGACTAGACTTCTTTCTCTAATTTGTTTCTCTGAGTCCATTGCATATTTCCACCTGTTATCAATATGTAAGTACAATTCACTTGGAAGTGACTTTACTAGTTCTAATGGAGCTAGCCGAAACTTTAGAAGTGTGCAGATGACAGCTTCTTCAATTTGTCACTTCTCATCATTATTCCTAGTCTCATACTTGACATATCTAAATCCTACAAATCCACCATATTCTTTAAAGATTGGCACAAAAGTTTTCAACACTATGAATATTTACATTCTTGCATTTTACAATCTGGAATTTGTTGGCATCTTCTGATTCTATATCACTAGACTCTTTTGCCAAAATGAGTCTCTGAGTAGATTTCTTGTAGGTTTTGGTTACCTTGGGAATAGTAACACTCTTTTGTTTCTTACTCGGTGATGCAGCTAATGCTCTAGTGTTGGGTCTCTTTGTTGCTGGAATCTGTAGGGCCTTTGTAGTGTCCAGTTTCTTTCTTTTCAAAACTTTTCCCTTAGGCAACTCGGTACTCAATGTTATTACTGCCTCTTGAGCTTCAGATTCCTCTTTGGTAATGGCAAGAGTGCCTTTGACAGGTGTAGAGGAGGATTCTTCTTTGAATTTCTCAGATAAAACCTTTATCATCTTTGTAGCCTTTCTTGTAGCTTTAGGTACTACAATGCTCATTTTCACCTTTTCCTTAACTTCTTCATAAGTTCCATATCTTAGTTCAGTAGCATGCCTTGGTAGTGTAAGATATGCATCAATTTGCTATTGTGTGATATCATAGTCAATCTCGTAACCCATTGGTGGCAAAGATTGAGTCCTAGGTTCTACAGCATTCACATAGCAGTAATCGGTGTCTACCTCAAAACATATATCATCCTTATATTTCTCTACCAGCTGTGGTGGAATCTAGTACCTGTTGTGCATCTTTTCTTGAAATTTGCTGAAGTAGTCATCCATGACATCATTAAAATTATCTCCCAATTTCTTGATAAAGTCATTAATTTGATGGGTGATAGGTCGGTGTAGCTCCCAAACTACTTTACCGACTGAGGGAAAGAACTTCTCAAAGTAGAAAAACATGCATACAAGAAGTGAACCAAACTTCAGTGTATTTGCCGAGTTGTTCTTTTTCGGCTTCCTTATTGTGTTCAGGTTCTCAAACAAGTTTTTCAATAACACTTCACATAAATCTACTTTCATTCCCTTTTTCACTATTTTATAGGCTAAGTCAACTACCGCACAGGGTACACTGTTTTCCCTTGCTGATTGGAAGAAACAGTAACCAATTACTATAATTGCAAATTTAAGCTCTGCATCAGTGACATTATTCAGTTTCAGTCCTCGGTAATCAGATTCTACTCCAGTTAAACTGATTAACTCCTTCTGTGATATCATTTTTTGTGCTTGTGCATGATCATAGATAGGATATCCGGTGATCACATGAATGATTTCCTTAGTGATTTTGAATGGTTGCTCCTCTAGCCACATAAAATCATCATGAACTCTGCTTAAAACAAACTTAACCCACTGGGGTTTGAACACACGGGGATAGGCTAGGGCTTCAGTTAATCCCTTGATTTTGATATGCTCGAACTTGCTATCCATTTTGCCATCAGTACATAGCTCATCATATGTGTCACTAATCTCAACATGACCGAGTTCTTCAACATGGCATTTGGTGAAGAATCTAACATCTTCGACTAACAAGACTCGATCCGGGATGAGTGAAAAGGCAGTTTTGTCATCTGGTTCAGAGGCGACTTTAGGAGTCAAAATGTATTTCAGTGAGGGCTTCTCCACATTCTTGACAACTACGAGATCTTGGATCTTGGGTGCCATTTGTAAATTTCAGATAAAACCTAGCAAACTATCCTTAGGGTTTGACGGTTTACAAACGGCAGACAATTCACACTCGGTAGATAATAGCAATTTGACAAGATCGGAAAACCAGCTTGACAATGCGATGAGATTTGATGTAAATACCTTGGATTCACTTTGAATGAAGTTTGATCACCTTGATTCGCTTTGCTCTGCTCTCTTGAAAACTTGGTGAATGAAAATGACCACAAAAATACCTTTAAGTACAAAAAATACCTTATTGGGCTCCATGCAGGTTAGATCAAAACATTAAATGCACTCGGTTTACCTTTAACCGATTTACTCTCTTTTCTTTTGTTTTAACTGAGTAACCAAATTTTCTTGTTTACCAACTTGATAGGTTTTCTGTAAAGTACTTTTGATAGAATTTCAAACTTACTAATACATCTTAACTATGCAAATTTTGAATTTAGTACATAATAGAATAGGAACTGTTATGATTTTAACCTTCAGAGAATGCAGTCCCTTCATACCTTTTCTGATTAATTTGGAATAGGTGCACCTAACTTGGTAGGTAAGGTGCTTTCTTCATCTGACATGATTTCCTTCTTTTTCCAAATCATCTTGAATTTTTCTTTTATCTCTTCAGTGTCTCCTCTAGGTTGATCTCTGCAATCTTCAACTAAATGTCCAACTTTGGGACAATGAAAACATGTCATACCAGGATTTCTCCATGATCTTTGGTTGTTCATTCCAAACCTTATAAAATAGTTAGCACTAATGTGTCCATACCTTCCACAACATTCGCACCATATCCTTGTATTGTAATCCCATGGTACTGCTGCATATTGTCGGTAAGGATTTGTGTGAGTTCGGTAACCACTAGTGTTTGCTCGGTGTGCAGACCACATGTGGTTCTTTTGCTTAAACCAGCACTTCTCGGTACTATGTCCATATCTATTGCAGTTTTTACAAAACCCTTTGAATTTTGCCTTCTGATGGTTGTTAACAGACTTTGTCCTACATTGATTATATGTGTGACCATATTTATTGCAATTGTAACAATACTCATTTGACTTAGTGATATTTGGTTGCTTACCTTTTCTAATCTAGCATATGTTGGTAGTATGACCTTGATTTCCACAGTAGTAGCAAATAGGCTTCTTCCTTTTGATTTTATTCCTATTTCCAGCTTGCTTTGATGATTCTCCTCTCTCGGTAGTATGAATCCCTTTCTCGGTAGAGTCTTTTCCTTTGTAACCGAGTCCTGCATCTTTGTTGGGTCTTCTTGTATTCATTTTCTCATCCAACATCTTTGATGCTTCATAACTCTTCTTCAATGTTTCCTTGGAAATCTTCTTTGTTTCAAGTTCATCAGTCAACCTTGATACTTCAAGTTTCAATGCTTGATTCTCATCATTATTTAGAATTGCTTCATGATGTGCATAGCCTAGTTAATCTGTCATATTTTGTTGAATCCCAGTCAACCTTATTATTTCATCATTCTTATCAGATACTAAGACTTCAAGTTGTTGTTTCTCTCTCTGTAGATCTCTTTCTTTATCCTCAACTATCCTTAATGCATCTAGATTGCCAGTCATCTGTGTGCTGAAATGCTCATGTTCTCTTTTCATTGCTTTTAGTTGATCTGCCAATGCTTTGTTCTTTTATTTCAATACTCCAATCATTTCTTTAGTTTCTTCAGATATACTATTCTCAGATGATGTCTCAATTTGTTCCACTAACTCTTGAGAATCCTGCAAGTCATCAAATAATCTTCTTCTTACTTTCAGAGATTTTTGCATTTGCCTTTGCATGTCTACAATCACTTGATTTGCATGATCCAGCTCTTCTTGCAGATATACAATCCTCTGAGATTGTTTATAGCTTTCCATTGATAATATCTTTCTCTTTAGGTAGTTAAACCCTTTTCCAAGATTCAAGCTCTGATACCAATTGTTAGGCCCAATATGGAAAGCTAATGTACTGAGAGGGGAGGGGTGAATCAGTACTTCAAAACTTTTCTTGAATAATAACTTTACTGTTATGCATAAACCGAATAGTGCAGTAACATAAAATAAAGTTAAAACAAATAGGTAACAATCATACATGATTCACTCCATAACACATATATTTTGGTTACGTAGAAACTCTTGGTTAGAGAGAAAAACTGCGGTGGGGATGGCACCCACAACTTCACTACTGCAATAATAAAGAATGCTCGGTTAGAGCTACATTTAGCTATTTTTGATAGCTTACCCTGTTAGGAGTATCTGTTGGTATTTTGGTATGGTTTTGTCATTGATGTCAACACCTACTAAATACACCTACTTTGGAGATCCAGCAACATTCACTGGCAAGCAATAATCTGTGCAACAGTTACTGGTATATGATTAACCGGCAAGATATAATGTTCACCGATACCTGGAATGACATGGAAGACAATTGGTAATGTTGAAGACATCATGTGGACACTTTATTTTGAAGTAATAATCATTGGTATATTCATATTTGCATATTTGCTTTTACCGGCAAATAGGTCCAGGTTATCTAGGGTTACACCGGCAGGTTTATCTTTTCTAGATCAGCATGGCACGCTATGGAGATGATTTATTATTGTTGTAAATGCATTAAGCCGACATGATTAATTGGTTATTGCATTGGATATTATATTATTTGTAAAAAAAATTTATTGTAATATCTTATAGAGTCGACCTACTAAAATTGGTCTTAGGGTATGGTATAAATATAAGATCTTATTTGTAAGATCAAGTGTGAATGCAAAAAAGATTCAAGTGAAGGTATATGCGAGATAAAGCAGAGGCATACACGAAGACATCATTTGAAGGTGAAGTTAGGTTTTTGTAAAAGCATATCAGCATTACACCGGTACTGAATTCAACATATGAAGATGCGATTTTGTGCAGTACATTCTTATTGGATTTAATCATCCAACTGTAGTCAATGTGACTCCCATTTGTGATTGAGCAGACCCCCTTTTGTACACTTACTATCTGCAGTAGTATCATCTGATTGTGGGTAAGGTTTCCCACCGTGGTTTTTCCCCTTACAGGGTTTCCACGTACAAATATTGGTGTCATGTGTTGTGGATGACTTTGTGTTTATGTTTCATGCATTGATTCTTACCGGTATAGCAATTTACTATTAACACTGTCTACCGGCATACTAAACTGGTTTACCGGTATTAAGTATTAAGTTGGTTAATAAGTTTTTGATTTGAATTTATTAGACAACTGATTCACCCCCCCCCCCCTCTCAGTTGTCTCTGGGACCTAACAATTGGTATCAGAGCCTAGTCCTCCTTTTGCAGAAGTTTAACAACTTGAGGAGATCCAATGTCTACTAATTATTTTAGGAAGGATAGTCGTAAACTTGATGGAACCAACTATGGGATATGGAAGATCAAAATGGAGACACATCTGAATTGCATCGGTAAAGACATCTAGGAAGTTACTAAGAATGGTTATACTACTGATGTAGCTGGTCAGACTGCTCCAACTACTTTAGCTAAAGATGAAGAAAATGATTGCAAAGCAAGAGAAGCACTCTTGAGCGCATTATCAGATCAACAAATCATAGGATTATCAGATAGGTCTATTGCTAAAGCTATTTGGGATCATTTGGAAACACCGAATGAAGGAGATTCCACAGTCAAAATTGCAAAACTTGAAAGCTTCCGAGTCAGGTATGAACATCTAAAAATGGAAGAAGATGAAAGGATTTCTGCTTTCATGGAAAGAGTAAATGAAATTGTTTTTGGTATCAAATGTTGTGGAGGAACCTTGAGTGAGGATGAGATTGTTTCAAAAATCTTAAGAGGTTTGCCACCGGCATATAAAATGAAGGTTACTTCTATAAATGAGTTGAGAACAATGCCTAATACATCAGTAACTAGGGATACATTGATTGGAAAACTTTCAGCTTTTGAAATTGAGGAATTTGGTCTTGTTGCTACTATAAAGACTGATTTGGCCTTCAAAGCATCAACATCATCTGCTCCATCTTTTGAAAAATTAGACTAGAGAGCCTTTTATGCAAGAGAACTTGAAGAAACCAGGAAGGAGAATGAAGAGCTTGAAGAACTTGAAGCACTATTTGCAAGAAAAATGCCAAAAGTACCAATTGGAAGTAAGTATGAAGGTAAAGCACCCTTTAAATGTTTTAACTGCAATAAGATTGGTCATATGGCTTCAAGATGCCCTGATAGACATGCTAGACTAAGAGAAGAAGCTAGAAGAACATACAAGCCTAATCCTGAATATCAGAGATATAGATTTAAGAAGAACAAAGATAAATCTTGTTACATTGCTAATGAAGGTGTGACTGATGATTCTGATGAGGATCCAGCAGACAATGGATGGGTCTTTGTTGCTATAATAGAAGATCAACCGGCACCTACTGCTCAACCGGTAGAACAAGCCCTAGTAGCTAAAGTTGAATCAAAGGATGAATGGATTATTGACTCAGGATGCTCACACCACATGACTAGAGACAAAGGTAAATTCTTGAACTTTCAAGAATACAATGGAGGTTTAGTAAGATTTGGAGATGACAAAGCCTGTTCAATCAAAGGTAAGGGTTCAATATCTCTTGATGGTAAACATAACACTGACAATGTCTAATATGTTGAAGGATTAAAACATAATCTTTCAAGTGTTGGTCAATTAGTTGAGAAAGGTTTTTAGTTACAATTTAAAAATGAAAAATGCAAAATCATGAATAGAACTGGTTTGGAAATTGCAACCGGTAATCAGACTAGAGGTAATATCTTTCATTTGAATAATAGTGAAAAGGCATGCTTAATTGCACATATAGATGAAAGTTGGTTATGGCATAAAAGACTATGTCATGTAAATTTTGATTGCATGGTAAAAATTAGTATTTCTAAGGCAGTTAGAGATCTACCTAAAATTGTGAAACCTCGTAATACAATTTACAAGGAATGTCAATTTGGAAAACAAGTTAGAGCTAGTTTTAAAAGTATTCCAGAAAAATCCAATAATGATCTTGATTTAATTCACACTTATTTATGTGGTCTAGCTAGAACTAAAAGCTTACAAGGTGATAGATATATCATGCTAATTATTGATGATTACTCTAGAATGTGTTGGGTTACTTTTCTCAGAGAAAAATTAGAAGCACTTGGGAAGTTCAAACTATTCAAAGCAATGGTTGAAAATGAAACCGATAAGAAAATCAAATGTTTAAGATCAGATCAAGGAGGAGAATTCACATCTAAAGATTTTAATACATTCTGTGAAGTGAATGGAATCAAAAGACAGTTATCAGCACCTCGAACACCACAACAGAATGGAGTTGTTGAAAGGAAAAACAAAACTATCTTGGATGCAGCAAGAAGTATGTTATCAGAAGCAAATCTACCACATGTGTACTAGAGAGAGGCAGTAAGCACTGCTGTCTATACATTCAACAAAGTTCACATCAAAGGTGAAACTGGTAAGACCCCTCATGAACTATGGTTTGGTAATATTCCTACTCTTAAGTATTTCAGAATTTTTGGAAGTAAATGTTATATTAGAAGAGATGAGTATATTGGCAAGTTTGATCCTAGAAGTGATGAAGGAATATTTCTTGGTTATTCATCTAAGAGAAAGGCATATAGATGTTTTAATAAAGAATTACAGAAAACTGTTGAGAGTACAAATGTAAAGATTGATGAACAATTCAGAGGAACTTCAAGATATATAGACTCTGAACTTGAAACAGAAATTATGACAAATGAACCTACAATAAATCCACCGGTACATAATGATGATCCAGTTACTCCGGTATCATCAAAGGATTCCACAGTAATTGAAGAACAACAACAGACTAAGACACCCCGATATGTAAGACTGAATCATTCTGAAGATCAGATAATTGGAAGCAAATTTAAAGGAGTTATGACAAGAGGAAGATTGGCAAATGAAGAGGTATGTCTTATTTCTCAAATTGAACCATTAACTATCAATGAGGCATGTGAAGATAAATCTTGGATTAAAGCTATGGAAGAAGAATTAGGACAAATTGAGAAAAATAATACATGGACATTAGTTCCCCGGCCTAAAATAAAAATGTAATTGGAACCAAATGGGTATTTAGAAACAAACTTAATGAAGATGGTAAGGTTGTCAGAAATAAAGCAAGACTAGTGTGTAAGGGATATTCTCAGAAAGAAGGAGTTGATTACAATGAAACCTTTGCATCGGTAGCCAGAATTGAGGCAGTTAGATTATTCTTGGCTTTTGCAGCTCACAAGGATTACAAAGTTTATCAAATGGATATTAAATGTGCATTTTTGAATGGAGATCTTGAAGAAGAAGTCTATATTGAACAACTTGATGGATTTTTTTTTATAGATGACAATGATATGGTTTGCAGATTAAGAAAAGCTCTGTATGGATTAAAACAAGCCCCAAGAGCTTGGTATGCAAGATTGGATAAGTATCTTTTAAAAATTGGTTTTACTAAAGGAAATGCAGATAGCAATTTATATTACAAAGTAACTAATGATGACATCTTGATTATTGAAGTATTTGTTGATGATATAATCTTTGGAGGAGAAGATGAATTATGCAAAGAATTTTCTCTTGAAATGCAGCAAGAATTTGAAATGTCTATGTTTGGAGAAATAAACTTCTTTTTAGGATTGCAGATCTTATAGACTGATAAAGGTATATTTTTGAGTCAATCTAAGTACTTGAAAGAGCTACTAAAGAAATTTGGAATGGAGAACTCTAAACCGATAAGCATACCTATGACTACAAATGACAAATTATCTCAAAGGGATGAATCTATACCTGTTAATCCAACTAGATACAAATCTATGATAGGAGGTTTACTGTAATTGACACAAACCAGACCTGATATTATGAATGTAGTATGTATAGTTTCTAGATTTCAGAGTAATCCTAGGGAAAATCATGAATCGGCAGTAAAAAGGATTTTTCGGTACTTACAAGGCACAACAAATCTTGGATTATGGTATCCTAAAGATGAAAATTTTGATCTATGTGCATATACAGATGCAAATTGGGCAGGAGATGTGGATGATAGGAAAACACCATTGGAGGAGCATTCTTTCTTGGAAAAAGATTAGTCTCTTGGTTGAGTAAGAAACAGAGTTGTACATCTTTATCAACAGCAAAATCAAAATATGTTGCAGCAGCAACAAATTGTACACAAGTACTTTGGCTTAAACAAATGTTGAAAGACATAAAGGTAAAATGCAAGGAACCTATTACTATATACTGTGATAACACTACAGCAATTGATATATCTAAAAATCTGGTATTACATTCTAAAACAAAACATGTTTCTATCAAACTGAATTTTCTAAGGGAAAAAGTTGAAGAAAAAGAGATAAAACTAATTTAAGTGAATACTAAAGAACAGCTTGCAGATATTTTCACAAAACCTTTGCCTAAGGAAACTTTTGAGTATCTCAGAGATCAGCTCGGAGTCATACCACCACCAGTAGTGAGTTAGAAAGTTGATGATTGTCATCAACCAGCAGAATTAGATGGACAAATCTTTATTCCGGTATTTGATGAGGAAGCTACTTCAAAGGGGGAGTAGTTGGTATATTGAATTGGTTGGTATTTTGTATGACCTTAACCTTTCTAACTTTGGCATTTGATGTCAAAGGGGGAGAGATATCTTCTCTAGAAAAACACATTATCTTTTTGGTAAAAGAGATTTTAGGGGAGAGATTTTGAAAAACACATTTAAGAAGAAATTGGTATGAAAGATTGTTACTCCCAGGGGGAAATATGGAGATTGTTAGTTTTTGGCATTTCTGTTTTGGCACTATGATGGTTTTTCCATCTTATGTTGCCATCAATGCCAAAGGGGGAGATTGTTGGTATTTTAGTATGGTTTTATCATTGATGTCAACACCTACTAAATACACCTACTTTGGAGATCCAGCAACATTCACCGGCAAGCAGTAATCTGTGCAACAGTTACTAGTATATGATTAACCAACAGGATATAATGTTCACCGGTACCTGGAATGACATGGAAGACACTTGGTAATGTTGAAGACATCATGTGGACACTTTATTTTGAAGTAATAATCATTGGTATATTCATATTTGCATATTTGCTTTTACCGGCAAATAGGTCCAGGTTATCTAGGGTTACACCGGCAGGTTTATCTTTTCCAGATTAGCATGGCACACTATGGAGATGATTTATTATTGTTGTAAATGCGTTAAGTCGACATGATTAATTGGTTATTGCATCGGATATTATATTATTTGTAAAATGTTTTTATTGTAATATCTTGTAGAGTCGACCTACTAAAATTGGTCTTAGGGTATGGTATAAATATAAGATCTTATTTGTAAGATCAAGTGTGAATGCGAAAAAGATTCAAGTGAAGGTATATGCGAGATAAAGTAGAGGCATACACGAAGACATCATTTGAAGGTGAAGTTAGGTTTTTGTAAAAGCATATCAGCATTACACCGATACTGAATTCAGCATATGAAGATGCGATTTTGTGTAGTACATTCTTATTGGATTTAATCATCCAATTGTAGTCAATGTGACTCCCATTTGTGATTGAGCAGTGAGCTCTAGGCTGTTGGCCTTTCTGCATGTGCAGACCCCCTTTTGTACACTTACTATCTGCAGTAGTATAGACTTGGTTAGAGTCTTTTACCCTGTTAAAGGTTTCTCTTTCAACTTCACAATATTACAATAAAATCATTACAAATATCTGCAACTTTACATATGAAATGTTATAGCAGATTCTATGTGCTCAGAATAAGATTACCTTGCTTATAGCATACGTCGGTATCCCATATAGTAACTCGGTAAACCCTTTTGTTTACTCTGTTCTTCGATTGTTCTCTGAAAACCTTCTCGGTGACCTCTGTGTCTCTATAACAGTCTTCCTACATTCATACATGCACACACCTTGCTCTTAACTCATGTTGTATAAATAGATCTCTTAAAACAGTGATCCAATTCATTGCTTCGATCTTACAAACAAGATTTATCGAATGAATAACTAAACAAAATATTTCATTGGTTAGATTGATCTCAAAATCATACACAATCTTCTGGTGCAATTTCCAATGTAATAACGGTTAGATGTGCCTCGATCTTGTAACATGTTTTCATATGCATGTCCAGGTTCAATGTATCTGGTAACACGTTTCACTCGATGAATATCAACTTGGTGTGTCATCTTTACTACTCGGTAGTCTCAAAAAGATACTCGGTAGACAGCTCGATGTATACTATGTTCTGTAACTGCTTTCTTTTGTAACCGACTAGACTGTGCATACCGACTTCTCTGTGTGTATGTCGATTGCATGATTCAGTAGTACTAACCGACTAGAATTTATAATATGACTTTGAATATAAAACTAATGGCAACTTGATAAGTAGTAACAATGAACATAGAATAATTCACTCAAGCTATTCAAACAATTACGCAAGCGGAATATAATAAATCATTACTACTACCTCCCTAGGGTATCTCAACAACATTACTTAATCTACCTACATGAGAAATAAACATTTACTTTTTTCTAGATCAATACCCCATAATATTAATCATTATACACACATAGGTTCATCATAGCCATACCTAACACTCATGATATGCAACCTACTTAATCTTTCATTTAATATGAGATTCTATCTTTCAATTCATAGCTACTTCCCTTTTTCTCTTAGGTTCATTTTATACACCAAGTCCAAATGTTCCTATTACCATTAACCACCGTTTGACTATTAACATCACCATTCACATACCAAGATTAACCCTTACATTGCATTAGCACCATTTCCATTTATGATTATCTTCCACATAATCATTTATGATTATACGCTCCTAGCATGCTTATTACTTCATCATGATTCCTAAAGTACATAAAGCAATAATCACATAGTCTCCTTAAACATTTAACCCATAGCTCATTTAATACTCATAAAATCTCTTACACTATATCAACTAACCAACAATCATCTCATTACAAATCAGGTAACTACATGAATTCATCTCAACACAAACTATGATACAATATCCTAATTCCATAACCACTAATAGCATCCACCAAATGGAGATATAATCTTAAACCATAACACATGATACATTATAATCCTTTCCTAAAAGACAAGCATTCATTTTACCATCTACCCATACACTTACTACTAATTTCCATTAATAAGATTATCAATTCATTCACTAAGAAGATCCATACAATATTTCATAAGGAACCTTCAATTACACCCCAATCATTATAAGATTTCAATTCAATCATTAGATCACTGTCTACGAAGTATGATACTATAATTTCAAATTCTTTAATCACAACTCATAAACATGTGCTCAGATATCTTCCAACATTACTCAAACTCATACATCCTATCTGTGGGATAGAAATTAGGATTCATCACAAGACAAGTAGATCAATCAAAACATTAAACATGATAGCTCAATCAAAGAAATACTCATTGCAATGAACCTAATCACAATGCACATTCAATAGAGGTATGAAAATGAAGCATTCAAAAGAAAACATTATGCAAACCAGATTCAAGATTGAATACTCCTTCCATGCGCTCCATTGTTGTTCTTTCCTCTTCAATAGTTTTGTGGATCTCACCTACAAGTGCTCTCACAATTGAAAGCAAAAAGCTCAAGAGTACTAGAACTAAAATTTGATAGTTTGACAGCAATTCGGATTTCAAGAAGTAATTGAAGGGGGTGATTGAAGAAAAATTATCCAATTTATAGAGAAATTGGAGAAATCACAAAATTGGCATGATGCAATTCAAATGGAAATTGCAAATCAATATGTCAATTATGACAAATTATGCATTTCCATGCACAATTTGATTGATTGACAATTTGATGACAAATTATGACACATTCTATGTCAAAATTGATTGATTATCAATTATGACAATTTCATGACAAATTAACATGCCATTCCCATGGAATTAGGAGATGAAATAGGAGGGAAAAGAAATTAGAAATTTGAAAATTAGGAAATTGAAATTGATGACCAATTAGGAAATTGGAATTAGAAATTGATGAAAAATAGGATTTAGGAAAATTAGTGAATTAATTAATAATTTTTCATTTATTAATCAATTCACAAAGAAGAATAATTAGCCAATTAAATAAAGATTTAATTGTAATAAGAAGACTTAGGATTAATAAGTAATTTATTTAATCCTAGAGGAAGAAATGACAAATTAGGTTAAATGAATAAATCATAAAACCTTAGAAGGCGAATTAGAAATGCGAGGGTGACAATTAGGTCCTGATTGAAGATAATTAATGTCATGATTTTGAATTGATAAATGACCAATGCGACAAAAATGATTTGATTGATAAATGCGCCAATTGACGAGGAACAATGACAAATTGATCCAAATTGACATAATTGAGATAGACAACGATTGATGACAAATCGGTGACAAAATGAAAAGATTGACAAAAGAGGACAAAAATCGATGACAACTAGATTGCAAAAATGACAAGATTGATAACGACCATGATCAATGACAAACTGATCGCAAGATGAAAAGATCGAACATGACAACGATTGATGACAAATCGATCGTTAAAATGACAAGATTGAAAAGAGGACAAAACCCTAATTAGGATTGACGATGTCCAAAATGATGACAAATGAATACGCACATTGATGTGACAAAGTAAAATCGATCAAAATCATGACTGGATAATGTTGTCGACAAGACCAAATTCGAAGACGAGATGATTGAAGAATGTAGAAGAATGACTCAATGTTTGCAAATGATAAAAATCAAGTGCGTGACATAGGAGAAATGTTAATGCGACGCAAAAACCTAAAATGAGGCAATGCGCAAATGTTAAAGTATGACCTCGCAAGCGTTGACCATTTTTGGGTGTCTACATTTTGCCCCTCTTTGAGACAATGCGATTCTGAGCGTTGTTTCAAAGAACAATAACAAAAATGCCCCAGACAATGATAATGACATATGCATTCCCCCTCGAGGAATTGGCCAGAAACATGCGGAAAAGAGGCCAATTGATCGATAAAAAATGACAGGATCGAACGGACTGACAATCGGAGATCGGATGCATGATAGACAAGCAATTTAAGGTGCACAAGACCGCGACCAACATAAGATGGAGAGGACACACGTCCATCTATGCAATGACAAAGAGCTATAAATGGGACCAAGAGGGTGAAAATGACTCATTTGCAGTAGCGAAAGAGGAGGATTTGTTGCTCTGGACAAGGACACTTGCAGACAGATGGCGAACATTCCAACGATGGATCACCTTGGAGAACGTGTACGCACATTCAGACGACCGAAGGATGCAGGAGCAGCGGTATGTATCTCGAAAACCCATGTTTTGAATTTCATGAATTTTGATGGCTTACAGGACATTGCGGGGCCCACAGAGGATACCAAAATGAACTCCTGCGCTTGTGTGGTCTAAACCTGTGCTTGTGTAAGGAGTTCTGCGCTTGTGTAGGAATACACAAGTGCAATTCATCTAACACAGGCGCAAGTTTCTCCAACACAGGCGCAAGTTGTCATAAAAACCCTAGTTTTGAGGTGAAAGTGCATGCAAATGACCTGACAGGGGGGGGGAAGGGTAGGATAGGGTAATGTGGATGAAAAACATCCTGATTTGATCATGAAAATGAAGACATGCAACCTGTAGGAACAAACCCTAAAATTGACAAAATGATGCCCCGATTGTGATGCAGAGTCGACAATATCCATTGATCGCACGGGAGAATCGACCGGACTATTTCATGCTACGACATAGACTCAAGAGCACAGAGAGAGACACATTAGCTGGACTGGGATTGGCGAGGAGAGACTATACTGGAGGACACTATATGAGGGTGCAGTTCCACCGGAGCGGAGAGCACCTTCATATCGGGCACGATCGAGGACAGAGAGCAGGTCACGCTCTCGGAGGACATTGAGCAGCATAGGAGTGAGTGGATCGATGAGACCACCACAGCCAGGACCAGGAGGGACATCATCTGCGAGACATGGCAGGGATGAGGAGGACAGAGGGAGCACCCAGTGACAGAGGCACGTGCTCCATATGACAGACAGTGGACATCATGTAGTTTGCCATTATGCAGTCAGCCTACGGGTCATACTTAGGACAAACAGTCCGATTTTGTACTCCGACATTATGATGATATGTGATATGATAGGCATCGATATGATGGATGCAATATGTTATGACTGATGTAGTGATTTTGCTATGTATGGATGACTTATGTACTGGTTTATGAACATGTATGAATGCATTGTATGTACTTTGGATGTATTTATAATATGAAATGTATAAAATGCGTGATGTAATATGTAATGGAATGCAAATGCATTGACCAAATGTATGCAGGACACAATATGGTTTTTGGATATCGGAGCACTAGACCGAACTGACTATCCGACCGGACGGAAGAAGTGTTAGTAAGAAGAAATAAGACAGAGGACAATTAGAGATGATGAAAATTTGCTTTCAGTAATGCACTTTGTAGGTGAGAACCTTTATTTTTATTTAGCAAAATGGATGCGTAGCATCATGGCATTGAAGGCCAGAGCTGAAATGCAACCCGATTTGCATAAGACAGACACAACATAGACAAACGACAATCACAATCAAAAAAGAAAAGGATCATGAGCCATCCCGATCACTCTAAATCACTCAGTGACATCATCGAGCAACATAGGAACATGATCGAAGCCAAAGATAAATCAATAAAAAGATAAGATGCACAAAGTCAAGCAAACCAAACAAACATCTTGATCTTCATTGTCAAAAGTTGAACGGACTAATAGGACGATCATGCTGTCTGGTTTCAGGACATGTGGTACCCCGTCTAAGACAGGACATAGTCTGGTTTCGAGTATACCACACCCTGTATAAGACCCATGATAATGTGACAAGGACAGTTGATTTGGATGCTGATATTCGATTGATATGACAGTTTTGATCAGTTTGAATGCTTGGTTTGAGTTGAAAAAGTTCATCTGGTTAAAGCATGATTTCATTAAAGCACAGCGTTTGATTGTGAGCCGTTAGAGGAATGCTCAGTGATCTGTCGATGCATAAAGGGAATACTTTATTGCAAAAATGCATGTTTTTGGTTTTTTGGAGTTTTACAATTTTTTTGTTCATTTTTTTTTCAGGACTTTATTTGATTTTTATGGATTTTTTCAGGACATTATTTGATTTTTATGGATTTCTTCAGGACATTTTTCGATTTTTATGGATTTCTTCAGGACATTTTTTGATTTTTAGGATTTTTTTAGGACTTTTTTTTCAATTTTTATGATCTTATTTCAGGTCATTTTTCGATTTTTATGAATTTTTTTCAGGACATTTTATGATTTTTATGATATTTTTTCAGGACATTTTGCCATTTTTATGAATTTTTTCAGGACTTTTTAAGATTTTTTCTGGATTTATTTTGCCCCCAGTGTCTAGCAAGGCAAGGAATATGACAGGTGAATAAATAGGCTTGCTGAAATGTTGGTGGATAGAGGGAAGGCAAAGGTCTTTTATTATGGAGACAATACGGATGCAAGTTTCAAGGGCTATGGCGTGATGGGACAAGCTGGATATGACAAAAGCAGTGAAATGGCATGAGGGACATGTCAAGAGGTTTTTGAAAAACATGTTTAAATTTTGCATCCTTATGTCAGATCAAGATCAAGGGACAGAAAGAGTGTATGGATAGCGATAAGATATGGATAGGATAAGCAAGACCAAGAATGGATAAGGGACATGGACTGAAGGTCAGGATAGGCTAAGGGATAGTGGCAGAAAGTTGCAATAAGACAGGGAATATGGATGAAAGGTTGTAATAAGCAAATGGATAAATGACCAAAAGCTATGATAGACTGAAAGCTGCAAACAAGATGCATGATGCTCATGAAGATCGTCAGCCTTGTCAAGATCAAAGGTGGAAAGAGGAAATGGACATGAGGGACAATAGTATATGAAGGGTAATGACGTGGTATGATAGGATAATGGAACAATGAAGGACAAAAGGATATGAAGGGTAATGACATGGTATGATAGGATAATGGAACAATGAAGGACAAAAGGATATGAAGGAGGAAATTTGCCCCCAAGTGTGGTGTGCAAGAAGTTCATAAATTACGCATGACGCCTGTTTGCCAGGTTTTCATCATGGTACTTGCCCAAGGCGCCTGTTTGCCAGGTTTTCACCAGAGGACGAATTATTTTTGATAGACTTTTTTTTTTTTTTTCTCACTTTTTTCTTTTTTTGACTTTTGACTTTTTTAATAGAAGATAGACACATGATAGGGGATGGAAGAAGGACTCAAGCGTCTTTTTTTTTTTGTTTGGATAGTAGCCTTGAAAAGAATGGACCATGACCTTTAAAAGTATGCTCAAAGACGTTGGTAGGATAAGGACATGGAAAATGAGATGAAACTAAGGCAATGATTTATGCAAAGGATTGGACGAGAGGGATGGAAGGATGGAAAATATGCATTGGATAATGAATAGGGTATTGGAAGAATTGGGCTTTAGTGGATGGAAATGAAGGCAAGATCAACATTGGCACACACCTTGAGGGGTGATGGACTGATGGAGGACAAATGTATTTTGGATATTGAGATTTTGACGAAGGAACGACTATGGATTTTGGGACATAAGGGCCCAAAATGGATGAAGAAGGTGATGGAGGAATAGATTTGAGAGGTTTGGATGGAGGAATACCAATTTTTGATGCCAAGTTGTATTTTTCTTTTTGTGCTTCAAGGAGCTTCTTAGGGATCCACATGGTTTTTGATTTTTCATGCTTTTGTGGTTCCTTGGAGTGCATTGCTTGCGCAAGGGATTTAGGAACCCATATATATTTTGACCTTGCTTTATTTTTCTCAGTGGGCCTTTGTGGCCTTTTGGATATTTCCTTTTCTTTATAGATCATATTGCTCTTTGTTTTGACATGTTGATTAGATTGGACATGTTGATCCTTGAATACATGTGGATTGCTAGACTTATGATGCTCATACTTGGCATTCAAATTGCTTGGAAGAGGGAATGAATGTTGGTGTGGACGGGAATGATATGGAGGCATGTGGGATGGATGGAAGGTTCTCCAAGATGTGTGCCTTTGTTGATGTTGCATAGGAGATGGAGGGATATAGGGACCTAGAATGGATGGAAGCGATGATGGGGAAGGTGGACATTTGGATTTTGACTTTGAAGGGATACCAACGCCTTGAGTGTGAGCTCTGTAGCCATGACCATTAGTATACTCTTTGATATGGAGGGGTTCTTTCTCATGAAGGTCTACTCCTTTTCCTTTATCAATATTTTGACTTGTAGGATACTCTTTGCTTTGGGAAGAAGACGCGAGTCCATTATGAGGTGGATATGATATGAGAGAAAAAATGAGATCTTGAAGTGGATCGGATTGCACCAAAGTGGAAGAACCCATTATGCATGTAGGGGGTTCATGAACATCTTGCACTGACACATTAGAATCATGAGGGGTATCAGGATCATGAGGGGGACTAGGATTATGTAGTGGACATGGCTCAATGACAGGCTCTTCAAGAGATGGAATGGGAGAAATAATGGGATCATCAAAAGAAATGCGATCTTGGAGCGTATATGGAGGATTAGGATGTGGAGATGGAGGAACAACAGGATCTTGCGGAGGATCTGAAGGAATGATTTGATCTTGACAAGGAGGAAGATCATTGGATTCCTCTTTAAAGGTGCTTTGCTCTGGACTTTTAATGGGATCATCGGAAAGGATAGAAGGGATATCTTGATCTTTCTTAGGAAGTGGAATGTCAATGGGATTTGAAAGGATATTGTGCTCTTGGAATGGAAGGGGATCATTTGGGATTGGATGGACTGGGATATCTTGATCTTGCTCGGGGAATGGAGTGTCAATAGGACTTTGGATAGGATGGACAAGAATAGGGGAATCATCATGCGTGTCTGGGAAGATGAGATCTTGGTCCACAATTGGATGGGATGATAAGTTTTCAGGATCTTGATCTTGATTCACTTTAGGACTCATTTCTTTGTGCTCTAAATTATCCTCTTGACATGGGGTTGGACTTTGGATATGCATGGAGGATTCTGACAAGGAATCAATGCTTGAACATGAGGAAGAGGGACTTGGAATGGGGTCCTCTAAAACAGGTAATGGCAATAAAGTGCATGGTGGCATTGGGTCTTGTATTTCTGAAACATGAAAAGGATGTGCATCATGAATTGGATTATCATGGCAATCACTTATGGATAGCTCTTGGATAATTGCATCCTTAGGTGTATTGTTTAATGAGGACAATATGGAAGGTTCTTGCGGAACTTCTGGAGGTATAGGGATAGATGCCACTGGAGAGTCAATTTTCTTGTGGGGGGATGAGGCATTGCTAGACATAAGTGTATTATCTTTATCTTCCTCAAAAGACTCACTTAGTCGTTTCCTTAAGAGCATTGCAATAAGGCCACCTTTCTTTCGAGGTTTTGACATAGTTGGACTTGGAATTTGAACTTGTTTGGAAAGAAGTTGGTTCTGATCTAATGTCATGTTTTGATTTCGAACTAGATGTTGATCAGATTGTTTTGACATGTTCAAAATTTGGCTTGGTGCATGTTGCAAGTTTTGTTTTTGAATTTGTGAATGTGGTTGTTGACATTGATATGTTGATTGAACTTGTCGATACTCCACCATTGGTTGAACGATTTGTTGACATTGTATGGTTGGTTGGACATATTGTTGAAATTGGACCATTGGTTGTGTTGGTTGCATATGTTGGACCCTTGGTTGTGATGGTTGAAAATCTGATTGATAGTAAACACCTTGTTGTTCTTGTTGTGGAGGCACATAATGTTGAAATTGATGTTGTCTCCTTTCTTGTAATTGTTTCATCATCTCTATTTGGGAGAGGAGAGCTGGTATGTCTGATCGTTCAAGAAGAGATCTTACATTAATTGGCTCAAAATTTTGACCTGGAAATTTTCGAAACATTTTGGACATTTGAGATCTTATCTTCTCACTGTTTATCACTTTTTGCTCCAATATCTCCTTTTCTTGAGCTAGTTTCTCCTCTAGTTTTTGTATTTGGACATTTAAATCATCATGATAAGTGTTGTTGGGTTGAATAGAATTGTGATTGCATTGTCGGTTGATATGTCAAACTTTGTTGCATCATTGGTGCTTGGAACCTTGTTTCAATAGACATGTCACTATGCAAATGCAATAATTTTGGAATTTTTTCAAGGATAATATATGATATGCAACTAAATGCAAACTAAATAAATGAAAATGCAATCTATGTTTTTGGTTGTTTTTGAAGATTTTGACAAACTTTTGAATGCAAATCTAGGAGAGACCTTTTGGAAATTGAAATGATGTCTAGACCTCAAAGGACAAAAGGACTTAATTGACAAAGGACAAGATGACAATGTCTCCCCTATATGCTTGGATACTAAGCTAGGTTTGACGAAATGATATTGATGACAAAAGGACAAAAGATTTGATAAGGTCTAGACTTCTTAACAATGACTTAGGGTTTATCAAAGATTTGGATTACTCAAGTATGACAAAACCTGGGTTTGACACTATATGCAAAAGGACAATTAATATGCAAATGATCTTAATATGATATGACAATGACTTAGGCTTAATGAAGAGACTTAGGATATGCTAATGCAAATGTATGATAATGTCCACCTAAGATGAAACCTAAGGTTTAATTATGAAATGATATTGCTCTTATGCAAGAGGACATATGCAAATGGATGACTTTTATTGGTATGCAAAAGAAGTATGACTTAGGTGAAACCTAACCTTGATACTTGATAATGACTTTGAAAAATGCAACCTAGGATGAACCTAAATGTAAGTGACATAAGAGTTGAGACAAGTTTTTGAACATTGTTGGATAACCATGCTTTAGGAATATGATCTTTGAATCTTGTTGAATGTTTGTTGGATGAATGTCTTTGGTGTTTGATCTTATGTTATATCAATGTGCTTGTTCTTGAAATGGTATTCAACTTTTGACAATCAAAGAATACAAGATGTTATAACTTAGACTCAAGACAATCATGCTCATTTCCACATTCCCTAGGGTAGGCAAAGACATTAGGTACTTGAGAGGTAGACTCATTATGAGATTCAAGGAGAATACATAGATGCTTGACCCCACGGGCTCCCCTCCACGGCACTCACTTCTCAGGGCAGCCAAGCATCAGTCCCCATGGAATCTCCCCATGGCGAACTTAGTATCTCTTCCAAGTATCCGAATTTGTCCTTCTCAAGCAACTAGAAAGGTTTTTGGCCTCTAAAAACAAGGTATGTAGTAAGGATTTCTGTTAAGCATTACTCCTTGATGTCATGCAAGCATGATTGAGACATTAAGCCCATCAAGATACCAAAAAAATGTAGTCACGCAAGCGCGATTTAGACCAAGAGGCCCTACTTAGATGTTGATATGAGAAAGAGTCCAAGGGTCATCACTTCCCAAGTAACTACAATTCCCACGTAACACTTCCTTCAAAGCTTTCGCCCATCAGGTATTTTTTTATAGTGAGTTAGAATGCCAAGGAATTCTAGCCGTACTCACTTTGGGTCGTCCCCTTCTCACGATTATCACTCGCTTGCTAAAGCAAAGTGGTCGGGAAGGCAGGCCCTCTAATGGAGACAAACAATCAACCACACAAGCATGGTATCGAAGATCTGGATTTCTGATCACCCTATGAAGGATGAGAGCATACTCTCCTACTCCAGTGTCATACTTAACAAACAAAGCAAACAAGGGTTCATTTCCAACCTATTTAAAAAAAATCACTAAGTGCCTAATTAAAAACTCAAACACACAATTTGGTTGTTTCTCCAAGGCAACCTGCAAAACACATGTCAGAAGTTTGATTTGTTGTCTTTGACCATCGAATCTGCATAACACATGTTAGTAGTTTGATTTGTAGTCTTTGTCATGCGTATGCCAAGATCCTGCACAAATAATCAGTACCAAAATCCAAAGCATAGATGATTTGATTTATGAAAACTATCAAAATTTCAGTCCACTTTGAGAAGGCATAACTTTCTCATCCTAGCTCCGAATTACAAACCGTTTAATGCGTTAGAAAGGTATTCAAATAATCTAGAACCAAATTTCGGAAACATCGAAGATATCTCTTCATATTTCCGGACACAACATTTGTCCACAAATGCACCGAAGACCCTCAAAATTGCAATTTACTAAAACATAGAAAATTTTTCAAGTAAAAACTGCATTTTTTTCACCTCTATTCTGGACTTTACACAGGCGCAGAAGTCATGACATAGGCGCAAGATGTCTGACACAAGCGCAGAATGTCTTGACACAGGCGCAAGACTCTTCAACACAGGCGCAAGATGATTCACACAGGCGCAGGATGTGTCCAGAATGCACTGCACGGCCCTATTTTTGAGTTTTGACCTGCAAATCAGCTTAGAAGCACTCCAAAACACAGTAAGATGGTTAGAAGGTTAGTTTTCACATCGGGTTCACCATTTAATGTGGGATAGAAATTAGGATTCATCACAAGACAAGTAGATCAATCAAAACATTAAACATGATAGCTCAATCAAAGAAATACTCATTGCAATGAACCTAATCACAATGCACATTCAATAGAGGTATGAAAATGAAGCATTCAAAAGAAAACATTATGCAAACCAGATTCAAGATTGAATACTCCTTCCATGCGGCTCCATTGTTGTTCTTTCCTCTTCAATAGTTTTGTGGATCTCACCTACAAGTGCTCTCACAATTGAAAGCAAAAAGCTCAAGAGTACTAGAACTAAAATTTGATAGTTTGACAGCAATTCGGATTTCAAGAAGTAATTGAAGGGGGTGATTGAAGAAAAATTATCCAATTTATAGAGAAATTGGAGAAATCACAAAATTGGCATGATGCAATTCAAATGGAAATTGCAAATCAATATGTCAATTATGACAAATTATGCATTTCCATGCACAATTTGATTGATTGACAATTTGATGACAAATTATGACACATTCTATGTCAAAATTGATTGATTATCAATTATGACAATTTCATGACAAATTAACATGCCATTCCCATGGAATTAGGAGATGAAATAGGAGGGAAAAGAAATTAGAAATTTGAAAATTAGGAAATTGAAATTGATGACCAATTAGGAAATTGGAATTAGAAATTGATGAAAAATAGGATTTAGGAAAATTAGTGAATTAATTAATAATTTTTCATTTATTAATCAATTCACAAAGAAGAATAATTAGCCAATTAAATAAAGATTTAATTGTAATAAGAAGACTTAGGATTAATAAGTAATTTATTTAATCCTAGAGGAAGAAATGACAAATTAGGTTAAATGAATAAATCATAAAACCTTAGAAGGCGAATTAGAAATGTGAGGGTGACAATTAGGTCCTGATTGAAGATAATTAATGTCATGATTTTGAATTGATAAATGACCAATGCGACAAAAATGATTTGATTGATAAATGCGCCAATTGACGAGGAACAATGACAAATTGATCCAAATTGACATAATTGAGATAGACAACGATTGATGACAAATCGGTGACAAAATGAAAAGATTGACAAAAGAGGACAAAAATCGATGACAACTAGATTGCAAAAATGACAAGATTGATAACGACCATGATCAATGACAAACTGATCGCAAGATGAAAAGATCGAACATGACAACGATTGATGACAAATCGATCGTTAAAATGACAAGATTGAAAAGAGGACAAAACCCTAATTAGGATTGACGATGTCCAAAATGATGACAAATGAATACGCACATTGATGTGACAAAGTAAAATCGATCAAAATCATGACTGGATAATGTTGTCGACAAGACCAAATTTGAAGACGAGATGATTGAAGAATGTAGAAGAATGACTCAATGTTTGCAAATGATAAAAATCAAGTGCGTGACATAGGAGAAATGTTAATGCGACGCAAAAACCTAAAATGAGGCAATGCGCAAATGTTAAAGTATGACCTCGCAAGCGTTGACCATTTTTGGGTGTCTACACTATCAAGACATAACATTTCTTCTACTTAAATCATTAGTTAAAGACATCATTTCAAATCTAATACCATTATCATAACATTTACCCGATTTACTTTTAACATGGTTCATCAAGAATACAAAAGGCATCATTTAGTTTCGAACAACAATACTTATCCACATCTCATGCATCCATTTCATTTAATATAAATGTGCTACAATACCACTCAAGGTTCATCATTACAATCATCTACCATAATCAAAAGCTATCACTATAACTAGAACAACATGGACATTTCTCATATACATGACTTCTTTTACAACCGTTACATAAGAATTTCATTACATAAATCAGATCATCATTTACATTCTTGCTGCAATTATTATCCATGAACAATCTAAAGAAGCATCCTCATCAAAGAATAAGAATCCAAAGATAGGAACATCCCAATGGTTTAAAAGCACCAACAACCCAACCATGTGGAACCAAAGGAACCACCCCCCATGCTAGGAGATGACACAAGGTCCCAACACATACTCTACATCTAGGCTGGCACTCAAAACCAAAGAGACTAACCAACAAGGACTCTCAAGCAAGAACTCACACAGAGCCACAAGAATAAACTCCTAGAGGCGTAAAACTCATTAGGACATAAATGCATCCAATAAGCATAATCATAAATCATAAAGGGGGAACACATGTAGGAGTGGAGTATCATCACATGCCATCCTCATAACATAATAACATAATAACACAAGGCACTAGCCTGATGGACATGTGGAGCCATCTCAACCTATGAGAGACCAAGGGAGATTAGCTTACCGTCTTCACGACCTTCTCATGCTTATCCTAAAACATCCTCCCTAGGACTAAGCCATGAGGCTCAAAACTATTCATTATCTTGTTTAAATGAGTTATAATTACCCATCCCAATTAATTCATTATCAATGTTATCACTTGCTTACAAATCATGGAAAACTCCAATGTGCCCTGGTGGTCTAGACTTCATGCATCCTTACAAGGAACCTCATGTCAACCTATCTCTCATGACCCCGGTCATCACAAGGAAGCCCACTCCTCCTAACATGGCCCAACAATAAATCACAAGAGACTCTAAAACAAAATACAAATCTGCAACATAACACTCATATGCATCCAATGGCTTACTCCCCAAAACAAGGATATTCAAGTAGCCAAAAACACAATGAACCTCTTGGCAATACCACATCAAAAACTATAATTAACCATCAATGAAAAGCATCATAAATATCATTAAAGCCTTGTAATTGAAATCTGACTTAAATCTGAGACAAAACTGAAAACAAAACAACAACCAAACTCATATTCATAAAGCCTTATGACAAGGAAACTTGACACAGTCAAAACTACAACAACATAAAAAAATGAGCCTCTTGGCCAACAATAAACATAGGCATATCAAGCCATAAAATTTGCTTTCATTGATGAAAGTAAAACCACAGCAAGGCCAACTCACTTGTTGCCCCAAAACAGCAATACTTCCAACTCACCAACCATAGCACATCAATATGGATGAAAGCACAATTCTTTCCCCAATAACATAGGAAGGTAAATATGCTTGAAACCAACAAAATACATCAAATAAAATTATATATAAAACTAGAAAACTCACCCAACACCCTCAACAATGCCTTTGGTACAAGAATTAATCTGGAAAGTACCACACAAGCAAGCAACTAGCAAATTAACCTACAGGAAAAACTACAAGAAAAACTACATGAAAAATTACAGGAAAAACTACACTACAGGAAAAACCACAGGAAACCATTTCTCACATTCTAACTTGATTTCTGAAAAAACAAGAAGAATAAAATAATCCCTTCCAAATCTAATTTCTGAAAATAAGAATCAATTTAAAATTATTTTCTAAATCCCCAAACAATATTTCAAACACCTTGCAGACAATCTTTTAAAAAAAACAATGCGAAGTGCCCGTAAAACCACCAACCTGGAAAATGCAAAAATTGGAAGAAAATATGATGTAGAATCCCAAAAAAAACCCAAGCCTTTAAACCAATTTGAATCCAACCACCAGCAATCTCCAAATCAATCTCAGAAATTCATTCACCCAAGATGCCAACCCCCGTGAAGGCCTATTTATTAAAAAAAAACACAAAACAAAACCAAAACCAACCTCCAATCAAAATATTCCAAAAATATTATATTCCATACCTACCTTCCCAAATTTCAAGAAAATAAAATATATTTTCTACCTACCATAAACTTCCAGCCAATCAAATCCAAGGGTAGGTAAAATAAATTAAAGCATTGAACTGGGGTGAAAATGACTTTTAAATAAAAAGAATACAAATTACCCCCGTTTAATTACTTAATGGGTAAAATAATATTACTCAATAAATAAAATTCACTTCAACATTAAATAAATAATTTCCCACCATAGACATTTATAAATAAATATTAATAATAATAGGAAATCAATAAATTAAATTAAATAAATAAAACTCCAATAAATAATAACTCAATTGAACCCAATAAATAAAAGCTAATAAATTAAATATAAAATACTCAACATTAAATTAAATAGATCTTCATTAAATAAATAAATAAAAGATCAAGCCAATTAAATTAAATACATTATTCACTTAAATAAATTCCTTATAAGGAGAAATCCAATTACACAATGAGAAACCCATACCTCAAAACTCACACAAAAGAAGCTAGAGGGATTTGATCTCCAAACCTCCAACTCATGACGAAGAGACTTAACCAATACACCACAACACTTACTTAACCAACAAAAAGGAAAATCAAAATAACATAAGACATCAACAAATCAGCTAACATCAAGATAACCTGACAAGGTGAACATCTTAGACCTAGAGTACATGAGGGGAACATGTGCCAACTCCTAACCACATGCCATTGGGATTTAAAGACATGCTCAGACTTGTGGAGCCAGGTGGAGTCGGTGTCTGGTACCTGCAAATCCTACATCCATAAAGAAACGATACGACATATACATATATATTATAAAAGATAAGGGGTTAGAGAATTGCAACGACACATCCCACTCGCAATGAGTGATGTGGCATTGTCTCTATCCCGAAGATAGTCAGACAACAATCAAACACACCATACAATCAACTCATCATAGACAATCATTAAATATGGTCAGTACATAAAAACATCATCAAGTGCTTGATTAGTATAATTCATGATTATAGTAAGGCATGTAAAATCCATCAACACTTATGTTCATCAAATCACATGATCAATATAATCTTTTGATAATCAATCACATAATGAGTATATATATTGTCTAATAAATTACGTGATCAATAATGATAGTATCAACATCATATAAATCATCCGAAATAGCCTATGCCCAATAATGCCTATCATGCATGAATTAAAAGTCAACTCTAGTCAAAACAAGTCAAGTCAAGGGTGGACACTACATGTGACCCACAATATCAATCCGTTAGCCATATGAAGAGATATTATAAAATATGAGGGGCTTGCACTTGCAAGAAGGCTTACTACCTAGAGCACACTACTCAATCACAAAAAGGAGCCTTACTGACTACATATAAATTCAAACTACAATCCGGAGAAATGTTCTGATTGAATGAAAAATAGGTTTTACAGACCTGAAACCATTACAACATAGTTAAAATAAAAAGCTGAGAAAATAGAGTCCTCATACAAAGCGACTGGTCCAAAAAACCAGCGAACAGAAAAACAACTAAACAACAAAAAACAGCTAAGAACCCAAGGAGACACTACATAGTAATTTTCTTCAACAGATCCTCTGCCTTAGTCACTAGCTCGTCATAGGTCACCCCAACTGCTTTTAGCTCCTCCAGGTCCTTATTCACTTTCTTTTCCTTCCTCTTTCCATAGGTGTGAGTTCTGGGACCTTGGGCTTCCCCGGTTCCTTCCGCATCCAGGTCAATTTACTGGGTTTCCTTTTCATCATCGAGCTTGCTGATGAGGGTATGGGTGTTGTTGGGTGAGATTTTCAGAATGCTGAGACTTTTCTCCACAATGTTCTTGAGGCACTCCTCTATCTTGTCCACTTTGGCAACTGTATCTTAGAGCGTTTTTTCGTTAGTTTCATCCAGGGTTTTTCTATCCTGTATCTCCTTTTCAATTTTCTCAAACCGGGGATAAAAGGCATCTCTGATGTCTTCCGCTTTGGCAATTGTGTTCTTCAAATCTTCAATATAATTGGCCATAGTGTTCCCCTCTCTAATGTTAATGGTCTCTAGGATCATGACTCTGTTGTAGAGTTTTTTGTATTCATCCACAGTATTCTTATTCCCGTCAATAAGCCATTCAATGGTTTTCATAAAACCCTTCAAGGCCTCGAGGTGAGGACCAGGAGAAGAAGTAACTTTACCAGGGGTTATCTATTCATCTTTAGCAATATGGAGGGCAGAAATAGTGTCAGCGGCCCTGAGGGTCTCCTCCATAGTCTCCATCTCCAGGATTTGTTCAGCTTCCAGGGTTCTTGTTTGCTTGTCCTCTTCCGGTTCCTTGCCTGTGTCCACAATCCGGAGAAATGTTGAATTGCTAAGATAGCATCTTTTATGCTAGAATACAGTTTCAGATTAAGCTCTGCCTCTTCCAGTCTGTAACCCTAAACCCTTTACCGAAATAACCCTTACATAAATTTCCTCACATACATAATCTCTTTGAAATATTTTGCATCATATTACATTCGCATATCCATAATATCCTATTTCATGTCTCTATAAAAATGATCTATCAAACTGGCCTATATACCCTATACAAATTATCATGCCTTATGTCGGGTTGCAAAGATATGTACAATATCAAATTACATGTCGATGAGATAACATAAATGCATAAATATTAAAACCAATTGTTGATACTGAATCCAAGAGATGTTGGCCTCTAATACTGATAACCTTTTACTAAACCATGTCGGCCTGCATTGTCGGTTACCAAAGAAATCCTTTTGTCCTGCCGGTGCCGGTGCCAGTGTAGAATCTATGAAGTGTCTGTCGGTACACAAATGAACCAAAACATGAAGTCGGGACACAATATTATGTTGCCATCAATGACAACATAGTGAAACCAACCAATTGAGTGTCAATTACCAATAGATAGATATGTGCTTTGTCTTAGAATGAAATATCAGAATCTTTGATATATCAATAGTAGCAGAGTTATCACAGTGAATAACTACCAGTCTGTTACAATCTAATTTCATATCCTTCAATGTTTGCTTCATCCATAAAATCTGTGTACAGTTAGTAGCAGCAGCAACATACTCAACTTCAGCAGTAGATAAAGAAGTATGTGATTGTTTCTTGCTAATCCATGACACCAACTTCTTTCCAAGAAAGGAAGCTCTACCGGAAGCACTTTTCTGGTCATCAACATCTCCAACCCAATCATCATCTGTATATGCACATAAACTAAATTCATCATCCTTAGGGTACCACAAACCATATTCTAATGTACCTTGTAAGTATCTAAAAATCCTTTTCACTGCACTCTCATGATTCTCTCTAGGCTCACTCTGAAATCTTGAAGCAATACAAATAGCATTCATTATGTCAGGCCTAGTTTGAGTCAAATAAAGCAAACCTCCAATCATGGATTTGTATCTAGTAGGATTTACCGGTGCAGAAACATCTTTTCTTATCAATATCTCACTTGTAACCATAGGAGTACTTACCGATTTAGAGTCTCCCATACCAAATTTCTTCAACAATTCCTTAGCATACTTAGTTTGACAGATGAAAATACCTTTGTTTGTCTGAGCAATCTGCAAACCTAAGAAAAATTTCATTTCCCCAGTCATAGACATTTCAAATTCTTTCTCCATATTCTTAGAAAATTCTATGCACAACTTATCATCACCTCCAAAAATAATGTCATCAACAAATACTTCAATAATCAATATATCATCATCAGTGATCTTGTAATATAAATTACTATTAGCACTACCCTTAGTAAAACCAAGCTGCAAAAGATATTTATCCAACCTTGCATACCAAGCTCTAGGTGCTTGTTTCAATCCATATAAAGTTTTCCTTAACCTGCAAACCATGTTTGTATCATCTGATTGTGAAAAACCATCAGGTTGCTCAATATAAACATCCTCATCAAGATCCCCATTCAAAAATTCACATTTAACATCTATCTGATAAACCTTGTAGTTTTTATGAATGACATAGGCAAGAAATAATCTTACAGTTTCAATCCTAGCTACAGGTGCAAAAGTCTCTCCATAATCAATTCCTTCCTTCTGAGAATATCATTTACAAACCAATCTAGCCTTATTCCTTATAACTTGACCATCATTCATTTTATTCCTAAAATCCCATTTAGTTCCAATAACATTTTTATTTTTAGGCTGGGGAACCAAGGTCCATGTGTTATTTTTATCAATCTGATCTAATTCTTCTTCCATAGCTTTCAACCAATATTCATCTTTACATGCCTCAATTACTAATACAAGTTCAACTTGTGAAATTAAACATACATCATTAGTTGTCAGTCTTCTTCTTGTCATCACTCCATTGCTCTTATCCCCAATGATCTAATCTTCTGAATGATTCAATCTCACATACCTAGGAGTCTTCTGACTTTTTGTTCCTCTTCCATGTTCTTCAGTTACTGTAGAATTCTCTATTGTTGTCAGAGTAACTAGATCAACTCTTTGTTCTAGTAAAGGTGCTACCGGTTCAGATATAATCATTTTCACTATCGGTTCCTTCTCATAAACTCTTATTTGACTTTTGTTCAACTCATCTACTTTGACATTAGCACTCTCCACAATTCTCTGCAATCTCTTGTTATACATCTATATGCTTTTCTTTCATTAGAATAACCAATAAATATGCCTTCATCACATCTAAGATCAAATTTCCCAATGATATCATCTCTCCTGATATAACATTTATTACCAAAAATTCTGAAATACTTAATTGTAGGTGTATTGCCAAACCATAATTCATAAGGTGTCTTACCGGTTTCTCCTTTTATATGCACTATGTTGAATGTATAAACCATTGTGCTCACTGCTTCTCTCCAGTAGATATGAGGTAGACTAGCTTCCATCATCATTGTTCTAGCAGCATCCAAGATAGTTTTGTTCTTCCTTTCCACAACTCCATTCTGCTGAGGTGTTTGGGGAGCAGAAAATTGTCTTCTTATACCATGCTTCTCACAAAAGTTATTAAACTCACCAGATGTGAATTCTCCACCATGATCTTACCTCAAACATTTAATCTTCAATCATGTCTCGGTTTCCACTTTAGCCTTAAAGATTTTAAACTTTTCAAATGCTTCAGATTTTTCTTTTAGAAAAGTAACCCACATTATTCTAGAATAATCATCAATGATTAGCATGAAATATCTATCACCTTGAAAATTTGTATCTCTAGCAAAGCCACACAAATCAGTATGAATAAAAACAAGAACGTCATTAGATTTATCTTGTATACTCCTAAAAGAGGTTCTGACTTGTTTCCCCATTTGACATTCTTTACATACCCGATTATAGGGCTTCACAATCTTAGGTATATCTCTAACTGCCTTAGTTGAACTGATCTTCACAATGCAATCAAAATTCACATGACATGGTCTTTTATGTCATTGCCAACTCTCATCAATTTGTGCAATCAAACATGTCTTTTCACCGGAATTCAAATAAAATATGTTACCTTTTATCTGTGTACCGGTTGCAAACTCCAAGCCAAATCTGTTAATGATTTTGCATTTTCCATCCTTGAACTATAATTGAAATCCCTTATCTACCAATTGTCCTACACTCAAAAGATTATGTATTAAACCTTCTACATAATAAACATTGTCAGTATTGTTCTTACCATCCAATGATATAGTTCCTTTTCCTTTGATCAAACATGCTTTATCATCTCCAAATCTAACTAGACTGCCATCAAATTCTTCCAAAGATAGAAACTTCCCTTTATCTCTAGTCATATGATGTGAACAACCACTATCAATTACCCATTCGTCCTTGTCTTTAATTTTAGCAGCAAGTGCCTTCTCTTCAGGTACATTTTCTTCCAGTGATGGAACATCTTCCTTAATAGCCAGGAAAACCCATTCCTTCCCATTGTCAAAACCACTAGCAAAATCTTATGTCTATTCCTCATCAGAATCAATAATTCCTTCCTCATCCACTATGTAGCATGATTTGTCTCTATTTTTCTTGTACTTATACTTGTTCTGATACCCAGGGTTAGGCTTAAAATATCTTCTAACTCTTTCTTCAAATTTTGAATTCCTTTCAAGACATCTAGAGGCAAAATGACCAATCTTATTACATGCAAAACATTTAAAAGGTGTTTTTCCTTCATACTTACTTCTTATCGGTCCTTTAGGTACTCTTCTAGAAAATAGTGCTTCAATTTTCTCAAACTCATCATCTTCTCTCTTCATATCTTCCAATTCCATTGCATACAAAGATTTCCAGTCTTTCTTACCGGTTGTAGATGTATATGCATGAAAAGCAAGTTCAATCTTCACAGCTCTAGAAGGTCCAAATTCTTCAAGCTCAAAATTAGATAGTTTCTCAACCAAAGTATCTTTGTTGATAGATGTATTAGCCATTGTTCTTAACTCATTAATAGTAGTAGCCTTCATTTTGTAAGCCAGTGGTAGGGCTCTTTGGACTTTAGAATCAAGCTCATCTTCGCTCAAAGTTCCACCACAACATTGAATTCCCATAACAATCTCATTTACCCTTTCCATGAATGTAGTAATAATTTCATCTTCTTCCATCTTCGGGTTTTCATATCTCACCCGGTAACCATCAAGTTTAGCAATCTTGACTATAGGGTCACCTTCATTAAGAGTCTCCAACTAATCCTATATAGCCTTTCTAGATGATTTGTCAGTCAATCCCATTATTTGTTGATCAGAAAGTGCACACAAGAGGGCTTCTCTTTCTCTACAATCATTCTCAAGCTCCTTATCCAGGTTTGCGAGAGGAGGATTTCTAGATGCTGGATTATAAGGTGTGACACCATTCTCTGTGATCTCCCAAATCTCCTTGCCAAGACATCTCAGATGAGTCTCCATTTGAATCTTCCATACTATGTAATTTGTTCCATCAAGCCTAGGACTATCTCTCCAAAAGATAGCTCTAGAAGAACGGGATGAACTTGAACTGTTAGTTGCCATAAGATCTTCCTCAAGCGGTGAAGCTTTCTGTGGAGAGGGCCAAAGCTCTGATACCAATTGTTAGATAGTTCAAATAACCAGAAGACAACTGAGAGGGGGGTGAATCAGTTGTCATAGATTACCAGAACCATTAGCAATTAAAACTTTAATACCAGAACCTAAAACATTAATACCGGAATGCAGTTAAACCAATTAAGCATAAACAATAATCATAGAATAAATACCATCCACATGACACCAAGATTTATACGTATAAACCCGATAAAGGGAAAAATCACGGTGGGAAGCCTACCCACAGTCAGATAATACTTATGCAATAAGTATGTGAATTACAATTGAGGAGTGTGCACTTGCAGGAAGGCCAACAGCCTAGAGCGCACTGCTCATCACAAAAGGAGTCTCACTTACTACATAGAAATCCAGACTACAATCCAGAGAAGTGTTGAACTACAAAAGATAGCATCTCCTATGCTTGAGTACAGTTCTAGTTAAGCTCAATACCGAAGGACTAAATCCTCTTACATAAACCAAATTCAATCTCCAATGATCGACCAACTCCTATGCCTAAATGATATTAGATTATTCACGCATTACATCCCTGGACCATAACCATGATGATCTACAATGAGATCTTACATCTATATATACAAACCCTCGACCATAAACAATCGGGTCGGCCACTAGATAATAAATCAATTACATAATTACAAAACATGTTGACCTTAGACCAAAAAAATAATATCCAACACATAAGACATCTTGAAAACACATTGAGAGGTCCAATCCACATGTTACATTAAACTGGTCCATAACTTAGACCAATCGGGACCCAATATAGGTCCAAACGCTAGAGTAATGATCTCCATCTGCCAAGTCTCGAACATGATCACCATCAACATCCTGAAACTTCAACAGAAACTGTACCAACACCACTTATGCATATCACCAAAGATCTTCATCAAAATCTCTATCAGTGAAACCCTCGTCGAAACCACAAGTCAAGCTTCCAAGCAAACAGGATAGCATCTGATCACCAAACCAAAACCAACTGACTGAATATGAACATAAGTATCATGAACAAGCCAATTTCATAACTAAATCATATTGGAGCCTACCGGATCATGCTGGATCCAAACCAACCAGAAACCACTCATCCTACCGGGACTAGAAGGGTGTCGGTAAAGCATCCAAACAGCTAATGTTGGCATCAATGACAAAACATCAATGTAACACATAATCAATTCCTCCAAATGACCAATGCATATATCTTAAGACTGATCGAGACAATGTGTTGATAACTATAGTATTTGTAGATGATATAATTTTTGGAGGTGATGATGATTTATGTATGGCTTTTGCTGAGGATATGAAGAAAGAATTTGACATGTCTCTAATTGGTGAGATTAAGCTTTTCATTGGGTTGCACGTCCAACAATTGGATAGTGGAATATTTACTTGTCAGAGTAAGTATGTAAAGGAAGTATTGAAAATATTTGGCATGGAGGATTGTAAACCAGTTGGTACTCTAATGGTGATAGGTTGTAAACTATCTAAACAAGATGATTCACCCTTTGTTGATGAGAAAGAATACAAGTCCATGATTGATAAGTTGCATTATGTTGTTCGCAGTAGGCCTGATATTGCACATGTTGTTGGTTTGGTTGCTAGATTTCAAAAGGATCCCAAGGAGACTCACTTGGTAGCGGTGAAAAGGATATCTCGGTACTTGAAAGGCACAATAGATTATGGCCTATGGTATCCTTACAAAAATGATTTTTCTTTGGAAGTGTTTACTGATGCAGATTGGGCTGGAAACATTGATGACCGGAAAAGCACTACCGATGGAGCTTTTCTTCTTGGAGGTAGATTGGTTTCTTGGACAAGTAAGAGGCAAACTTGTGTTTCACAGTCAAAAATAGAGGCAGAGTATGTTGCAGCATCAATGAATTGCATGCAGGCAATCTGGATGAGACATGTGTTAGAAGGTTTTAAACTTGACATGTCTGAACCGATAACTATTTATCGTGACAATACAAGTGCAATTGATATTTTAAAAAATCATGTGTTACATGCAAGGACTAAACATGTAGAATTGAAATATCACTTTCTAAGGGAGAGAGTACAGGAAAGACAAGTCAGAATGGAGTATGTGACAAGCAAAGAGAAGATAGTCGACATTTTCACAAAACCTTTTCCGAAGACTACCTTAGAGTACCTCAGAGGTAAATTAGGGGTCAAACCCATACACAAGGAGAACTAAGATGTAGGAGATGCATCAACCCAATGGGCTTATTGAAAACTTTTCACTATGGATTGATAAAATGGTGGCTACTCCACAGGGGGAGCAACTTACATGAGATTTGTAGAGATGTTAAAGACAACAGCAGCAGATTTCATGACCGGCGATGCATATGCACCTTTGGCATTGTTGTCAAAGGGGGAGAAGAAATATATTAGCCTAAGGAGGAGAAGATGTGTAAGAGAAAGGGGGAGAAGAAATGATGAAGAGAAGAGATGAACCGATAGAAGAGCGAAGTGCTATAGAGAAGTTCCAGAATTGAGAAACATGATCTTAGATGTTTATGTTGGTGTTTCCATCAATGTCAAAGGGGGAATGTTGGCATGATTGGCATAACTGATGCAGATGAAGAATGATGATTAAACCGATAAAGGACTGTTTGTGATGAAGAGATTGAGATTGCATAATTGGATGACTTTGATCAGTTATTTGTGTTGTCATTGATAGCAACTGATGTTTACTATGTTGTATTTTGTCATCTAAGTCTTTTTGGTCTACCGAAAATGCCTTACCAGTATTGAAAACAGTGTACTAGGAATTAGGACCTTAACTGGTAAATGAGGAAATGTTTTGATTAGATCTGGAAATTGGTGATCATTGAAGAGTTGTGGTTTAGAATGTGAGTTTGTATCATTTTAATATGTATCTGACCGGAACCACATCATGTTTTGGTTATCAAAAATCATGGTTATGATTTATGTTGTATTTTTGCTAGGGTTTAAGTAGGGTTTAAGGACCGGTAAAGAATTCTCTTAACCGGTAATGATTTTTGGTTTGGTGGTGATCTAAATAAAGTTCAAATGTTGGTGATGACGTGGCACAAACCGCATGAAGTGTTTGAATGATGTTTTGGCATGTTTGGAGAGTGAATTTCTTGGGAATATGTAAAGTGCTTAGCGAAGTGTTCTAAGGGTTTAACTTTGTATCAGATCGAGATGTGATTATCAACCAATGGTTGTAATTGATTGTAATGATCCATATGATGATCAATGATGATCTATAATGAGTTGTAAAAGATATGTGATGATCTATGTTGTAAGTCTTAGGGTTTTGTAACTGACTAAGTTGTAAAGGTTATTTATGTCCGTATAGTTGATGTTTGTTGTGCCGCTGGTTTTGAAAAGTGTGTGAAGTCGAACCAAAGTATGAGATTTGCTAGAGTATAGCCGATTTGGAGCAATAATTGGATCTGATCAAGCAAGCAGTTAAGTGTTATACCCAGATCATTCACTGTTGTTCTCTAACAATTACAGCAGCAAAATCCCTTAACCAAGTAGGTCCTAACAGGCCTTTGTTGGTACAGTTGATGTTTGTTGTGTGGTGGTTTTGAGAAATGTGTGAAGTCAAACCAGAGTATGAGATCTACTAGAGTGTAGTTGATTTGGAGCAATAATTGGATCTAATCAAGCAAGAAGTTAAGTGTTATACCCAGATCATTCATTGTTGTTCTCTAACAATTACAGCAGCAAAATCCCTTAATCGGGTAGGTCCTAACAGGTCTTTCATTTTAAATCCCTTAACCAAGTAGCTCAACATCTGAGTGTTAAATTCTCTTGCGAGGTTGATCCTAACAGGTCAAAGCTCCTAATAGGGCTCATCATATAAATCCCTTAACTGGGTGACTCCTAATAGGGTCTGCTCCTAACAGGGCATCATTGTAAGCTTCAAACTGGGCTAGGCTCCTAACAAGGCACATTCTGAAAGAGTGCACAATTTTTGTGGGTACCAATTCCCACCATGCTTTTTCCCTATTTGAGTTTCCACATGAAAAACATGGTGTTCATATGGTGAATGTTTTATGTGTTGTTATGTTTTACTTTCAGTTTGTGCATGTTGATGAGCAATTATGATAAACCGGTTAATAGTTGGTTATTAGTGATTACTGATAATGGTAAAGAGTTTATTACTAGTTTATGATTGATTTGGTAAATTTTGAAAGTTTAAGTTTTAAGTTTAAAATTATTGTTAATACTAATTCACCCCCCTCTCAGTATTAACCGGATCCTCTAAGATTAACAATGTGGAGATGAGGGGAGTTGGAAAAGGGAAATTAAATAATTAAGAAATTATTTAATTGAGAAGACTATAAGATAGTGGATAGAGAATAATTAAACATTAGATATTTAATTAATTGATTAGAAGAAAAGCCAAATTAATTAATTAATAAAATATTTTAATTAAATTAATTAATAGAAGAATATGAAACAAATTAAATAAATTAATCTCTTCAAATTAACTATTTAATAGAAGAATAATTATCAAATAAATATAAAATATTTATTTAATTGCTCATAACCAATTTTATGTGTATACATTTTGCCCCTCTTTGAAATGATGTTGAGATAACATTGTTTCAAAGATTAAATCAAGTCTCGATAATTTGTCTAACGAAGATAAAAAACCTGATTGTGTGCCCCCTCGGGAGATTGATTGTGAAATTGTTGAATTTTTTTGATTGAGTGATTAATCTCATGATAATTGAATTAAATTTCTACAACTTTGATTGATGAAAATGTATGCTCTTTGATTACTTTGATATTCTATTTGATTTGATGATTGATAGACTTTGATTGACCTCATGATCGATGAGGGTCAATGATATAAACTCGAAGCTTTGATGATCTGATAAGATAGAGTTTGATTGACTTCATGATTGATGAACGTCAATGATGTAAACTCAAGATTTGATAAACTAGATGTGTAACCTCATGATGAATGAGCATCACTAATATGTGGTCAAAGAGATTGATAAAAATCTCAAGTGAACGGATAGGATAGCTGATCGATTGGACCAAGAACTAACATTTTGGTGATATCATGTTGCAGGAGGATCTAGATGTATTGATTCATCCAGGGGGAGTAGGAGGATCAACGAGGCCTACAACATCTGAAAAGAGTGATTCTCTTCGTCCTAGTTGACATATTGATATGAGACATTGATTTGTATCATGGGACATTGTATTTTATTGATTATTTATTTGACATCATTGTATACTTGGATTGTTTATTGTTTTATGATGATATGAAGACATGGACTCTATATGATGGTTATGATTTATGATGCATGCTACTTTGATGATGATGACTTATATGAAAATGATGAAAATATGAAATGATTTTCTTGAAATGCATTGATTACATGGATGATGCTTTACTGATCTATATATCCAGTGATGATTACATGGATGATGTTTTGATGATTTATATGTTGGCATTATGGATGAATTAATTATGTGTTGCATTGATGTTTTGTCATTGATGTCAACACTAGCTGTTATGGTTGGTTACCGGTAGACAGGTTTTGGTTACCGATAGAAGATCTAGTGTTACCGGCAGAAGAGACTATTTGTTGGACACTTCCAGCATGTTTGGATCTCTAGAATAAGTTTGGTTACATGTGGTATGTGCTTCTGGAGCATGTCTTGGTCAGATGGTATTGACTTGGTAATTAGATGCTAGCATACACTCTGGTAAACCCTTACTGGTACTGGTTTAAGGTTTTACCAGCAGAGTTCTCACTGAGGAATCTTGACAGGATGCATAAGTGGTGATGGTACGGCTTCTAGATGGATTTCAGGATGTTGAAGAAGTTCTTTGATCATGCTTCAACTACTTGAAGACACTTCTTTGGCGTGGTGGACCTAGAATAGGTCTGGTACCTATCTAGGTTATGGATCGGTATCATGATAACGTGTTCTCTACACGTTACCGGGATGTTTCAGGATGATTTATGGATTTGTTGTTGTTGTTTTTTTTTGGTCTTGAGCCGACATGGCATATCATTGTAAAATGGATTTATGTATTGATCTTATTGTAATATCTTTTAGGTGGCCGACCTAATTGGTTTAGGCCTTAGGGTTTGTATAAATAAGAGGTAGAAACTCTTTGTAGAGTATCATGGTTATTGAAAAGCTCATGGTCAAGGAATGTAATGTGTGAATATTGTAATATCATTCAAGTAGAGGAGTTGGTCGATCATTGGTGATCGAATTGGATTCAAAAGAGGATTTAGTCCTCCGGCATTGAGGTTAACCGGGATTGTAATCAGGCATGGTAGATGCTATCTCTGGCAGTTCACTCTATTGGATTATTGTCCATTTATCTTGAGATGGTTCTAGCCTCTCTGTAGTCATTGAGACTCCTTTTGTAATGAGCAGTACGCTCTAGGCAGTGTGCCTTCCTACATGTGCAGGCCCCCCATTGTAACACATACTTTCTGCAGAAGTATCATCTGACTGTGGGTAGGCTTCCCACCGTGGTTTTTCCCTTTCCAGGTTTTCCACGTACAAATCATGGTGTTATGTGGTATGGTTGCTTTGCATTGATTATCTATTTAATTGTTAAGTTGCGTTGTTTACCGGTATTTGTTTCTGCTTTACCGGTACTTAATCTAGTTAAAGGTTATTCAGTGGATTAAATGTTATAATTTGTTAACAATTGATTCACCCCCCTCTCTCAAGTGTTCACCAGTTATCCTAACAATTGGTATCAGAGCTTTGGTCCTCTTTTGCAGAAGCTTAATCGCTTGAGGTAGATCCTATGGCAGCTAACACTTCTAATCCACCGGCAACTATTTTTAGAAGAGAAATCCCTAAGCTTGATGGAACAAACTATGGAATATGGAAGATCAGGATGGAGACTCATCTTAGATGTCTTGGCAAGGATATTTGGGAGATCACTGAGAAAGGATATACACCTTATGATCCGACATTTGCCAATCCTACTCCTGCAGACTTGGATAAGAATATTGAAAATGATTGCAAAGCTAGAGAAGCCCTCTTGTGTGCACTTACTGATCAGCAAATCATGGGATTAACTGACAAATCATCAGCAAAGGTTATGTGGGACAAATTGCAAACTCTGAATGAAGGTGACCCTACTATGAAAATTGCTAAACTTGATGGTTACTGGGTAAGATATGAAAACTTGAAGATGGAAGATAATGAAAGAATTGTTGTGTTTATGGAAAGAGTAAATGAGATTGTTATGGGAATTCAATGTTGTGGAGGATCTCTGAGTGAAGATGAAATAGTTTCCAAAGTCTTGAGAGATCTTCCACCGGCTTACAAGATGAAAGCAACTGCAATTAATGACTTGAGAACAATGGAAAACTCTTCAGGTAACAAAGGCATTCTGATTGGAAAATTATCTGCTTTTGAGCTTGAAGAATTTGGATCTTCTGGAGCTATAAATTCTAAACCTACTTTTCATGCATCATCATCATCATCTATCGGCAAAAATGATTGGAAAGTCCTATATGCAAAAGAATTGGAAGACATGAAGAAAGAAGATGAAGAATTTGAGAAACTTGAAGCCTTATTTGCTAGAAGAGTACCTAAAGGTCTGATAGGAAGTAAGTATGAAGGAAAAGCACCTTTTAAATGTTTTGCATGTAATAAGATTGGTTATTTTGCATCTAGATGTTCTGAAAGGAATGAAAGATTTGAGGAAAGAGTTAAGAAATCATTTAAGCCTAACCAAAACAGATATAGATTCAAGAACTATAAACAATGCTACATAGCGGATGAGGAAGGAGTAAGTGATGACTCTGGAGATGAACCAACAGAAGACTCTGCTAGTGGATCTGACAATGGAAAGGAATGGGTGTTCTATGCTTTAAAGGAAGATGAACCGAAACTGGCTATCAAAAATGAAGAAAATGTCCTGATAGCAAAAGTTGAAGATAAGGATGATTGGGTAATTGATAGTGGATGCTCACACCATATGACTGGAGATAAAAGAAAATTTATGTCACTACAAGAATACAATGATGATCAAGTCGGATTTGGAGATGACAAAGCATGTATGATCAGAGGTAGAGGTATTATTTCTTTGGATGGTAAACATAACACTGATAATTTCTATTATGTCAAAGGTTTAAACATAATCTTTTGAGTGTTGGTCAATTGGTTGACAAGGGTTTCCAACTTCAGTTTAAAGATAGAAAATGCAAAATCATTAACAAGACTGGTTTGGAGATTGCAACTGGTATTCAGACTGGAGGTAATATCTTTCACTTGAACACTAGTAATAAGACATGTTTGATTGCTCATATTGATGAGAGTTGGTTATGGCATAAGAGGTTGTGTCATGTTAATTTTGATTGTATTGTTAAGATCAGTTCAACTAAGGTAGATAGAGATATACTTAAGATTATGAAGCCTCATAATCCGGTATGTAAGGAATGTCAATTGGGAAAACAAGTTAGAAGTTATTTTAAGAGCATACATGATAAATCTAATGATGTACTTGATTTGATAAACACTGACTTATGTGGTCTAGCAAGGACTGGAAGCTTTCAAGGTGATAGGTATTTCATGTTGATTATTGATGACTATTCTAGGATGATGTGGGTGACTTTTCTTAGGGAGAAGTCTGAAGCCTTTGAGAAATTCAAGATCTTTAAAGCAAAGGTTGAAACAGAAATGATTCAAAATCAAATTTCTAAGATTAGATCATGGCGGTGAGTTCACTTCTCATGAAATTAACAGTTACTATGAGACAAATGGCATTAGGAGACAATTATCTGCACCTAGAACTCCTCAGCAGAATGGAGTAGTGTAAAGAAAGAGCATATCCATTTTGGATGCAACAAGATCTATGATGATGGAAACCAAATTGCCTCAGAAGCAGTGAGTACAGCAGTCTACACATTCAAAGGTGAAACCGGTAAGATCCCTTATGAATTATGGTTTAGACATACACCTACTGTTAAATATTTCAGAATTTTTAGAAGTAAATGCTATATCAAAAGAGATGATTCTATTGGAAAGTTTGATCCTAGATGTGATGAAGGGATATTTCTTGGTTATTCAATTCAAAGCAAAGCATATAGATGTTATAAAAAAAGATTGCAGAAAATTATGGAGAGTGCTAATGTGAAAGTGGATGAGCAATATAGAAATCAATCTATATCATATGACAGGGAACCGACAGTGGAAATGATCATAATTGAATCGGCAATGCCTCAACCGGTACAGGAATCTGAGACAATCACACAGCACAATCAAAAAATTCAACTCTGATTGATGATCAGAGTAGTGAACCTAAAGTTCAGAAGACACCAAGGTATGTAAGATTAAATCATTATAAAGATCAAATTATTGGAGATAGGAATAAGGGAGTTATGACAAGAAGAAGACTGGCAAATGATGAGGTATGTCTTATTTCTCAAGTTGAATCGGCAACTATTATTGAAGCTTGTAAGGATAAACATTGGTTAAAAGCTATGGAAGATGAATTAGATCAGATAGAGAAGAATGAAACTTGGAATTTAGTTCCCCGACCTAAAAATAAGAATGTTATTGGAACTAAACGGGTTTATAGGAATAAACTGAATGAGGATGGTCAAGTTGTAAGAAACAAGGCTGGATTGGTTTTTAAAGGATATTCTCAAATGGAAGGAATTGATTATGGTGAGACATTTGCACCTATAGCTAGAATTGAAGTTGTTAGACTATTTCTTGCCTATGCAGCTTATAAGAACTATAAGGTTTATAAAATGGATGTTAAATGTGCATTTTTTAATGGTGAACTTGAGGAAGAAGTATACATTGAGCAACCTAATGGTTTTTCACTGATAGATGATAAAGATATGGTTTGCAGATTGAAGAAATCTTTATATAGATTGAAACAAACTCCTAGAGCTTGGTATGCAAGATTGGATAAATATCTTTTGAAGCTTGGTTTTACTAAAGGCGGTGCTGATAGTAATTTATATTATAAGATCACTGATGATGATATTTTGATTATTGAAGTATTTGTTGATGATATCATTTTTGGAGGAGAAGATAAATTGTGCATGAAATTTGCTAACAATATGAAGAATGAATTTGAAATGTCCATGATTGGTGAGATGAGATTTTTCTTAGGTTTGCAGATTACTCAAACTGACAAAGGCATTTTTATCTATCAAACTAAGTATCTGAGGGGATTGTTGAAGAGGTTTGGTATGGATAATTCCAAACCAGTAAGTACTCCTATGGTGAGAAGTGAGAAATTATCTATCAAGGATACTTCTACACTGGTAAATCCGACAAGGTATAAGTCTATGATTGGTGGTCTGTTATATTTGACTCAGACTAGACTGGATATTATGAATGTAGTAAGCATTGTTTCAAGATATCAAAGAAATCCTAAAGAAAATCATGAATGTGAAATAAAAAAGATATTCTGGTATTTGCAAGGAACAACAGAATATGGTTTATGGTATTCTAAAAATGATGATTTCACTTTATGTGCATATATTGATTCTGATTTGGCAGGAGATGTTGATGATAGGAAGAGAACTTCTAGTGGAGCTTTCTTTCTTGGAAAGATACTGGTTTCATGGATCAGTAAAAAATAGTCATGCATTTCTTTATCTACTACAGAAGCTGAGTATGTTGCGGAAGCAACTAATTGCACTCAGGTCTTGTCGCTGAAGCAAATGTTGAAGGATATCAGGATAAATTGTAGTGAACCGGTATTTATCTACTGTGATAACTGCAGCTATTGACATGTCTAAGAATCTAGTATTTCACTCTAAGACTAAGCATATATCAATAAAGTATAACTTTTTGAAGGACAAGGTAGAAGCAAAGGAAGTCAAATTGGTTTATGTGAACACTAAAGAACAGATTGCAGACATATTCACTAAACCATTGTCTAAGGAATCATTTGAGTATTTAAGAGACAGGTTAGGGGTTTCTACCTCTCTGGCAGAGACTTGATTGATGTAGTTTGTCATCAGTCCGGCATGCATTATCAGAGATATTATTCATTCTGGTACTGATGAGTGGTGCTACTACTCAGGGGGAGTGGTCAACTTTGAGATACAGAGGTTTATATTCTTGCTTTGATATTTTGTTAGATTTGTGGCATTGATGTCAAAGGAGGAGAGATGGTGATGTGAAAAATAAATTCAGAGATATCATTCACAGGGGGAGAGTTACTGATATTCAGGAGATTGTTGGTTGTCTTCCACAGGGGGAGACTTGTTTGGCATTTCTTGGTACTTAGATGTTTTTCACATCTAGCGTTGCCATCAATGCCAAAGGGGGAGATTGTTGGTATTATGGATGAATTGATTATGTGTTGCATTGATGTCAACACTAGTTGTTATGGTTGGTTACTGTAGATAGGCTTTGGTTACCGGTAGAAGATCTAGTGTTACCGGCAGAAGAGACTATCTGTTGGACACTTCTGGCATGTTTGGATCTCTGGAATATGTTTGGTTACATGTGGTACGATCTTCTGGAGCATGTCTTGCTTAGATGGTATTGACTTGGTAATTGGATGCTAGGATACACTCTAGTGAACCCTTATCGGCACTGTTTTAAGGTTTTACCAGCATAGCTCTCACTAAGGAATCTTGACAGGATGCATAAGTGGTGTTGGTGTGGCTTCTAGATGGATTTCAGGATGTTGAAGAAGTTCTTTGATCTTGCTTCAACTGCATGAAGACATTTTTTTGGCGTGGTGGACACAGAATAGGTCTATTACCTATCTAGGTTATGGACCAATATCATGATAACGTGTTCTCTACACGTTACCGGGATTTTTTGGGATGATTTATGGATTTTTTGTTGTTGTTTTGGTCTTGAGCCGACATGGCATATCATTGTAAAATGGATTTATGTATTGATCTTATTGTAATATCTTTTAGGTGGCCAACCTAATTGGTTTAGGCCTTAGGGTTTGTATAAATAAGAGGTAGAAACTCTTTGTAGAGTATCATGGTTATTGAAAAGCTCATGGTCAAGGAATGTAATGTGTGAATATTGTAATATCATTTAGGCAGAGGAGTTGGTTAGTCATTGGTGATCGAATTAGATTCAAAAGAGGATTTAGTCCTTCGGTATTGAGGTTAATTGGGACTGTAATCAAGCATGGTAGATGCTATCTCTGGCAGTTCACTCTATTGGATTGTTGTCCATTTATCTTGAGATGGTTGTAGCCTCTCTGTAGTCAGTGAGACTCCTTTTGTAATGAGTAGTATGCTCTAAGCAGCATGTCTTCCTGCATGTGCAAGCCCCTCATTGTAACACATACTTTCTGTAGAAGTATCATCTGACTGTGGGTAGGCTTCCCACCGTGGTTTTTCCCTTTCCAGGTTTTCCATGTACAAATAATGGTGTTATGTGGTATAGTTGCTTTGCATTGATTATTTGTTTAATTGTTAAGTTGCATTGTTTACCAGTATTTGTTTCTTCTTTACCGGTACTTAATCTAGTTAAAGGTTATTCAATGGATTAAATGTTATAATATGTTAACAACTAATTCACCCCCCCCCCCTCTCAGTTGTTCACCGGTTATCCTAACACTATATGCAGTGATGATTACATGGATGATGCTATGATGAACTTTACTTTCCTTTGTGTTTATTTGATGTTTTATATGCCTTGATGAAATGATGATGCCTTGATGATGTGATGATGTTTACATGATCTATATGATGATGAAAATGATTATATCTATGACATGCATGATCTATATGATGATGATGTTGTTTCTATGATGCAATGATTTAAATGATTAAATGCAATGATCTATATGGAAAATGCTTATAATGATGGCGTATACAAATGAATGTTTATTTCTATTCCTTGATGTATATGCATATGATGATGAAATGATTTACTTGAAATGCATTTGGTTTTTTATTTGATGATTATGGATGTAAATGTAAATGCTTATAATGATTAAATGATGAGATATAAATAATAATAATGTAATAATATGGTTAATAAAAAATGAAACTAATGATAATTGGATGCAAAATATGATAATGATGAATCTATTGCAACTAATAATGATATGATGAATGCAAATGACACTAATGCAATTGTTTTTGTTTTTCCAAATATACTCAATCTTTATTTTGATCATTTATCTTGAATGAAATGCTTATAATGCAACTAAAAAATGAATGCTTATAATGCAGATGATAATGAACTAATTTAAAATGATCTAACTTAAATGATATTGCCATTCGTCACATGCTTTCTTGTAATAGTGCTTGATTTCATCATTGAGCTTTTAAACGTTGTAATAAAATACAAACAACTTGACATAATGATTCAAGTTGACCTAAGTTCTTCTTACATGGATTTTGATATAGCAAGTTTATACAAGCAACTTGACATAATGATTCAAGATGACCTAAGTATTTCTTGCAGAACAAACAAGAATTATCCCCTTTCATCATGACTCGGAACATCCTCCATGATATTTTCCAAATCATATCCTTAGAAAAGTACGTACCTTACTAAGAGATAAACCACAGACAGCAAACAAAGAAAATAATCATGCCCCCTCATAGCTCCTCAAGTCTTAGACATCATCGAGTTGCGTAAGGCACATGATTAATAGAAATCAAGATATAAACATTGAATCTTGTGAGTCATACATATGTTCTCATGGTCATTAACTAATATAATAATCTTGATGAATGATCATTGATAATCCTTCATTACTTGCTAGTTGAATCTTTGTATTCTGAATTTCACGATCCAGTTGTTACAAATACCTTGATCTTGATTGCCTTGTTGTTTATCGCCTGTTAAAAAAGGAGTTTAGGATTTTGTCCCCAACGAAAAAAAAAATTATTATAGATGTACAAAGGATGATCCAAACCATGGTGAGATACAACTATAGATTGATTGATTTTGATAAAATCCAAGATAGTGACTACGATAAGTATATCAAAGATTGATAACTGTTTGATAAGCTGCATATTTCCTACTAATGGTTCAGAGCAATGGATGCGAAAGATAAGATGGATACGCGAGGATGGATGGATACAATAGGATGGATAGATGCATAAAGCGATCTCATGGATGGAAGAGCCCACTTTTAGATAGCATCTATTTACCAATTTTTCACTATCTAAATTTATTGCATTTTTTCATATTTGATTTTTTTTAACTGTTTTTCACTGTTTTTGTATTTTCTCTTTTTTATGCTTTTTAGGGATATTTGTTGCTTTTCTGATTTTTAAGCTTTTTCTATTTTTTCTCTGTTTTGGGTATTTTCTCTTTATGCTAATACTTTTAAGCATAGAATTTCTTCAGATGCATAATATTGATTGGCTCATCTAACCAATCTCCTTCTGATGTAGATAATATGTATGCTCTTGAACCATATGTTGCTACCATGACAAAGGGATCTAACCAATTTGGCTCAAATTTACCTTTCTTTTCTTGATCTTATTGATTTCGTGGATTTTCTCTTAGAACTAGATCTCCAATCTAAAAATTGTGTGGCTTAACTCTGTGGTTGTAACTTCTCACCATTCTCTGTTGATATGCCTTCAAATGATCTGAAGCATTTTGGTGACGCTCCTGAATCAGCTCAAGTTCTTGAAGTATAGAGACTCGTTGTTCTTCTTTTGGGATAAGACCTTTCAAGGATACTCGTAGAGAAGGTATCTCTACTTCTACTAGTATTATGGCTTCTAATCCATAGACTAAGCAATATGGAGTTGCCCCCGTTGGTGTGTGGATGTTGGTTCGATATGCTCATAGAGTAGGATTTAGCTGAATATGCCAGTCTTTACCAACTCCATTGACTTTCTTTAGGATCTTTAGGATTGTCTTATTCGATGCCTTAGCTTGACCATTTCCCTGTGGATAATATGGTGTAGAAAACCTATGTTGGATATGCAATCGCTCACATAGTTCCTTCACGCCTTGATTTTTAAATAGACTCCCATTATCAGTAATGATGGTCATAGGGACTTCATAGCAACAGATTATGTAATTCAAGATGAATGATGATATTTGCTTTCATGTTACCTTTGTCAAAGGTGTTGCTTCAATCCATTTAGTGAAATACTCAGTAGCAATCAAAATAAACTTATGTCCATTACAAGATGAAGGATTTATCTTACCCACTAGTCAAGACCCCATTGAGAGAATGGCCATGATCCTGCCATATGATGTAGTTATTGTGTTGGTGCGTGGATGAGATTCCCATGGATCTGACATTGTTTGCATTTCTTGGCATATGTAAATGAATCTCTCTCCATAGTAGGCCAATAGTAAGCCAATCGAATAAGTTTCTTAGCCAGTGTTAAACAACTTGAGTGTGTGCCACAAATACCTATGTGGACTTCGTTAAGAACTTTCTCAGATTCTTCTTGTTCAAGACATCTTAGTGGAGTGCTATCTAGACCTCGTCTATATAAGGTATCAGCAATGATAGTATAGTGGGATGACTGACGGATAAAAATTCTTTTCTGATTGTGAGATAGGTCGAGGGAAGGATGTTTTCTTTTAGATATCGATAAGTTTGGTTATATAAGAATTGATCAGTTCCAGATATGTGGCAAATCATGTGGGTATTATGGGATTCAACAGTAGGATGCAAGATGTCTTCTACTGGGAATTCATAACGTTGTTGATTCTCTTGATTCTGCAAAAGAGATGCTATTGTATCCATTGCATCTGTCGCTTTGTTCTAATTTCTTGGGATCTGAGTGAATGATATTTCTTCAAAGTGTTCTTTAAATTATTCAACTAGTTGTTTATAGGGCATCAGCTTGTCATCCTTAGTTTAGTAATCATCATTTATCTGGTTGATTATGAGTTGTCATCCTTAGAAGGATATTCTCTTTTAGATATCGATAAGTTTGGCTATATAAGGATTGATCGGTTCCAGATATGTGGCAAATCATGTGGGTATTCTGGGATTCAACAGTAGGATGCAAGATGTCTTCCACCAGGAATTTGTAACATTGTTGATTCTCTTGATTCTGCAAAAGAGATGTTATTGTATCCATTGCATTTGTCGCTTTGTTCTCATTTCTTGGGATCTGAGTGAATGATATTTCTTCAAAGTATTCTTTAAATTCTTCAACTAGCTGTTTATAGGGCATCAACATGTCATCCTTAGTTTGGTAATCATCATTTATTTGGTTGATTATGAGTTGTGAATCACCATAAACATGCAATTCTTTGATATTCCATTCAATGGCCATTTTTAGCCCAATAACCAATGCCTCATATTATGTAGTGTTGTTTGTGCATGGGAACCGCAGTGTATATGATTTTGGAATTGTGTGTCCTTGAGGTGTGATGAACAAAATTCCATCACCTAATCCATGTTGTGTATAGGAGCCATCAAAGTACAACTCCCAAAAATTTGTGCTAACTGTTAGAATGTCCACATCAGGAAATTCAATATGCAATGGTGTGTTGTCTTGCAGAGGTACTTCAGCCAATTGATTAGCAATGACCTGTCCTTTGATAACTTTCCAATCAATATATTCTATATCAAACTCACTTAGTATCATAACCCATTTGGCCAATCTGCCTATCAAAGTTGGCTTTCTTATCAAATACTTCAGTGGATCTATTTTTGCTATCAATTTTACAGAATGAGTCAGCATATAGTGTCGCAATTTCTAAGTTGGAAATACAACTGCTAGACATGTCTTCTCAACTGATGTATAATTCAATTCATAGCCTACAAGTGTTCTTCTGATGTAATGCACTGCTCTTTCTTTTCCTTTTTCATCATGTTGTGCTAAGAGAACTCCTAGTGATACATTTGTTGTTGAAATGTAAAGCAACAATGGTTTCCCTTTGATTGGTGATACCAGTACTGGAGGATTAGCCAGATATTCCTTGATTTGCAAAAAAGTTTCCTCACACTTATGATCCCATTTGAATGGAACATTCGTGTGTAATAGGTGGGTGAAGGAATGGCATCTATCTACTAGCTAGGCAACAAATCTTCTAATGGATTGCAATCTCCCTTATAGAGAACGCAATTGACTTATGTTCTTAGGTGACTCCATCTCCATGATAGCTTTAACTTTTTCAGGATCTACTTCAATTCCACGAGCTGATATAATGTACCTAAGAAGTTTCTTAGAGGTAACCCCAAATGCACATTTCTTTGGATTCAATCTTAACTGATATTGTTCAAGCATGTCAAAGATCTTGTCCAAGATGTTCAAATATTCTTTTCTTGTATGAGATTTTGCAAGTATTTCATCTACATAATCTTCCATAAATGTATGCATCATGTCATGGAAAATTGTTGTCATGGCCCTCTGATAAGTTGCTCCTGCATTTTTAAGCCCAAATGGCATGACTTTCTAGCAGTAGGTACCCCATGCACAAGTGAATGTTGTCTTTTCTTGATCTTCAGGGGTGATTCTTATTTGATTGTACTCCGAAAATCCATCCATTAATGAAAACATCTCATGTCTTGTTGATAAGTCTACAATTATATCAATGTTGGGCAATGGGAAATCATCTTTGAGACATGCTTTATTCAAATATTTGAAGTCAATACAAACTCTTATGCTTTTATCTGGCTTTGACACTGGTACAATGCTTGAAACCCACTCTGGATAAGCGACGGGTCTTATGAAACCCACATCTAATAGTTTCTTTAGCTCTGTTTTGACAAAAAGAGCGATATCTGGATGCATCTTGCTTAGCTTTTTCTTAACTAGTTTTGCTTTTGGATCCACATTGAGATGGTGCATAATAAAATTTGGATCAAGTCCTAGCATGTCTACATAGGACCAAGCAAAATTTATCTACCTTTGTTTGAAAAATTATATGTAATATTTCTTTTCTTCATCTGATAATGATGCAACAGGATGAAGGACCTTGGGATCCTTTGGTGTGCCAATGTTTATTTCTTTTGTTGGCTCTATCAATATTGTAGATCTCTCCTGAAAATATGCAAGGAGGATGTCAAAATTTCCATCTTTTGGTGCCTCGAGGAGGTTTTCACCATCAGATACGTCCTTTATTTTTCCTTTTGATTGATCTAGTGTTGTCATGAAATGGTTTTCAACACTAGGTCTTTTTCCTTGTTTTATTTCAATTTTGTGACTAGAAAGTTTGACACTTTCCTGACTGCAAGAAGCGTTATTTGATTCATTGGTGGAAGATATCTTAGGTGTGATTGGTTCAATGGCATTAAGGTATACAGCTAAGTCATGATCATTGGAAAAGACATCCAATTTAGGGTTTTCTAGGTTATCCCAATCAATCAATTCTGGATGAAGAAGGGGTAGGTCATAGTCATCATTGTTGGATATTTCAAGATTCATGACGTAATAGTCGTAGTTTGGTGTAGAATAGGTTATTTCATAGATAGAACTCCCTTGAGGATAATCTCTCCCAAGTGCTTTCCAATTAGCTCTAACGAAATCAGGATCGATATTTTGCAATTCGCTCTCAAGTGACTCATCATCTGACGTTTGTCCCTCAAACCAATGGATTATATCAACACGTACATATTTGATACTATAGGTTCCCTCTTGGTCACTTTCAATAGATTCATTTCTGGCTTGAAGTTGACATACTTGTGCACATGGTATAGGGGATTCTTTTGTTATCTTTTGTTTTTTCTCAAAATCAGCTTCTTCTAGACTAATAGTCATTCCTACTTGACTTTCTATTAGTTATTCTATAGTTCTTCCACACATTGGTATCTCTTGCTCAATGTTTGATATAGATTTGATTTTTTGTGTTTCCTGTGTTGTCATTTCTTAATCTTTCTCATTCTCTTTTCTTTGTTGTCTTGCATATGCCTCTTTCCTCTGAATTTTGATTTCTTCTTGTCTTCTTTCCAGCTCTATTATCTATTTTGTCAAAAGTGTGTCCCCACCTGTAACAGCATCTTGTTCCTCATCATTTTCTTCACTTGATACATCGGATGATAGATATGGACCCCATTCATATTCGTTTGAATCTGTTTCTGAATCATTGTCTAGAATCACACCACTATACCTAACAGGAATGTTATATGGTGAGGAGAGTTCTTTGATTTTTGCCATCTGTTCTTTTACTACTTTTGGAATATCTTGATCAGGTTTTGTGCTTGCTTGTACTCTTTGGATGTGTTTGCAAGATTATTCTTCTCTTTTGATAGCAAGTTCTTCATGTTGTTTTTCATATTCTTCTTGATTTTGTTTGTTAGCTATTGTTTCTGTTGCTTGATGTAGCTTTTTTTGCCATGGTTCTTCTTTAGGGATTGCTTTCTTTTTCCACATTGGATGTTGATAATTATGGTGACTTTGCTTTGATTTAGAAAACCCAAGTCCTGATTTATCTTCCTTAGATTGTGTATGAGGACAAATAGGTTCGTAAATACCTTCCTAGCACTTGCCAATTGGTCCTTTTCCTTCATATCCCATCTTTTGCATGATCTTGTAACCATTGCCATATTGTCTTGTGGGAATATTAATTTATGTAGTTGTTGCTATGGTTTTATTTTCATCTCTGTACAACCAACTAAGAATGTCCTTGTCTTCAGTTTCCTTTGCAAGTGTTCGAGCTCTAACAAATGCTCCATCAAATATTTAAACTGATTTATATGGGATCCGTGGTTGAGCATTTGTAGGTTTTCCATATGATTTAGGTGAAAGTGGTAAATTATGCAAAGAATACTTTCCCATTCCTTCATCATTTAATTTGACTTGTTTCTAGCAGTTTTCCCATAATTTTTCTTGAGTTTCTTTAGTGGGATAGATTGCATCTCTATTATGTGGAACTCTTGCATCTTGTGCTAGTTTCAGATTATTGCAATATTGACTGAAGTTTACCGCTATAGTGATTTCTTATCCATTATGAGGAAATTTTGCACACTGATGATAGGTAGAAGGAACGACTTGCATGTCATGAATCCATGGTCTTCCCAAAAGAATGTTATATGATAAATTCAAGTCTAGAACTTGGCACAATGTATCTTTTTGATGAATACTAAGAGGGGGGGTGAATTAGTATACCAAAAATTACTAAAATCAAACTCTTAAATAGTTTAGTAGATAACCGGTAAAATAGATTCACTAATAAACCGGTTAAGATAAATGCAAACCAAATAGCAAACAAAGCATTTACCCACAAGAGCACAATCACCATAACACAATATATTTGAAGTGGAAACCTAAATGGGAAAAACCACGACGAGCAGAAACTCACAAGTAACTATCTGCAATAGAAACCAGACCGGTTATGGTCATACAATATTCTTCACCATAACAGATCATGTTAGGAATCTAGATCTCTGTTAGGAGATAAGTCCTATTAAGACTACCTTGTCAAAGGATTTAAGATCCACAGTTGTGAACCACCTTGTTAGAGGATTTACAAAGGCTTTGCTGGGCCTACCCGGTTAAGGGTTTCAGACTTATCGAAGATATTAGTAATCAACAAGTGAATGATCTAGATAATAGCACAGTATGCTTAGCTAGATCCTTGACAGCTCATTGTTAATGTATTTCAGCATTACTTCAGTCTTCAATATCTCCACACTATGTCTCTTCACACATACCTAATCTTCTCTTCAATGATCACACATAACCTTGTCTATCACACATCTCACATGCAAACCCTAGACATGATGTCCTTATAAAGGAAACAGATTTCATGTTGGTCCAATAGGATTAGACTACAAGTTCCTAGGTTCAATGCATCTAGACACATTTGGTAACATGGCACAAACACACTGCCAAAGTGTCGGTGGATGATAACTCATAACACATTACAGAAATACCAGTTGGTAACTCATCACAGAGTAATACCGGTTGGTACAATATACCGATTACCGGTTGTCAAAAATGAAGACTGGTAGATCATAGTATTATGATCAAAAGTTAACTACCGCTTGGGTCCTTCGTACCGCTTGTGATCCTCGAACCACTTGGGGTCTACATACCACTTGAGCTCTTCAGTCAATCTGTGACTGGTAAACATCTTCTGCAAAATACCGATAGTCTAAAGACTATACATTCAATAATACACAATACCGGTTGGAACAACTACCGGTTGAGCATAACTCATACATCAAGAAAGTGTGTGACCATCAATGACAATCAAAACATCATCAAAATGCCAACACTTTTTCCACAGGTCCTATTTTGATCGGTAACATCACAATCCCTTTTCAAGAATTCTCTTTCTCATCATAATCATTGATAGTTATTTTCTTCTTTGGATCCACTGCATTTTCTTAATATCCTAAAGCCTTTATTAAACTTAATGCACAAATGCTCAAGCCAGCTCCACCATCTATGAGTACATGTTTGATACGGGTTTTATGATTGGTGACTTCAATATGTAGGGGAGAATTGTGAGGATGTTGCAAGGATGTGTCATCATTTTTATAAAAGGATAAGCAATGTGGGGTTATGAGGTGTCCCACCATGTTTTGGAATTTATCCACATCCAATTCTTTTGAGATCGTTGTTTCTGCTATAGCTTTCTCCAATATTTCCTTATGCATAGGTGAAACTTTTAGGAGCTCAAAAATTGAAATTTGAGTGGGTATCTTTTGCAATTGTTCCACTAAGTTGTATTGTCTTGAAGTGGATGTTGATTCATTTGTTATACCCAGAAATGTAACCTTTTGTTTTGCTTCTTGTAATGACGTCAATTGGTTTTGAAGGTGTTTTATCTTTGACAATGATGAAATTTACCACATCATCATATATTTAAGTATAATTTACCTTAGATTTTCCTTTGTCATCTTTTGGGTTGGATTGTTCACCTTTTTCATAATTTGGGAGTGGAGTTTTGAATGATAGATGTGATTCATTCATTTTATGACCATCCACTGTGATAGTTCCATTATCGATTAAATCTTGAATAAGGTGCTTCAATCTTTGACAAACATTGGTTTGGTGTCCTTTGTTTCAATGATAATTGAAAAAATGATTGTCATTCCACCAATTTGGTTTGACTCGAGGCTTATAATTTCTTGCTTTTGGTAAGGTAATCAATTTATTCGCAAGAAGAGTTTTCAAAGCTTATTCCAATGGTTCCCCGATGTTTGTGAATTTCCTGCTAGTATTGCATAAGAAAGACTTGGATTTATTGTTCTCTTGATTGTTGTTGTTTGGTACTTGACTTGATAAGTTGAAGATCGGTTGTTGTTTGGTAGCATTGTTATCGTCATTTCCTCCATTGGTAACATTCCTAGTTTTTGACCAAAATTTGGGTTTGTCATTTTTATTGTTATCATTGTTGTTGTTGTGATTGTTGTTATTATTGTAATTGTTGTTGTAGGAACTGTTTTAGATTTTTAACTCTCATTTCTTTACCATTGCATCCTCTATCTTTAGACTATTTTTAATCATTTTAGCAAAAGAAGGAGGACATTGCATTTTAAGACGGTAACTCATTTCACTAGTATGGTTGTAAGTGAATATATCCATTTTCTCTTGATCGGGTATATCTCTTGGATATCTATTGAACATTCATTTCCATCGCTATAAAAAGACCATGAAAGGTTCACTATTCTTTTGCTTGATGTTGCATAAATCTAGCATTTTTATCTCATGTCTTATGTTGTAGGAATATTGTGAGATAAATCTGTTCACAAGTTCTTCAAAACATTTAATCTCAAATGATAGTCTTGAGAACCATTCCATTGATTGTCCACTTAAGCTTCTAGGAAATAGATGCATTAAGTAAGTTTCATTATGTGAAAACTTCATATTCATGGTGCAAAAGTCCCTAATGTGATCCTAAGGATAAGATTTCCCATCATATTTATCGTATTTAGGGATTTCATAATGTTGTGAGAATGGTATCATGTTTAAATTCTTGTCAAAAGGATATGGACAGATGTCCTCCAATGAATATTTCTTAGAACTTGTTTCATTCTGCATATCATGTGTTTGTTGTTGCAAGGTTTGCATTTTTTGAGCGAGAGTTAACAAAGGATTATCAACGTGGGTTCTTCTATCACTACGTTCTCTTCTTGCATCATCATGGTCTCTTCTTGTTCTATCTCCTCTTGTTTCCTCATGATTTACTCGATTTACATCCTCGTTATTGAGATCATCAGTGTTTTGATTGTTGCTTGTTCCTGCATCTTGTTTCAAACCTTCTACATTAAAATCTTGTGGAAATTTAGCTCCTGAATTTGCCAACATTAGGATGTACTTTTCCTTTTGTTAATCCAATAACTTTTCCATTAGTTTGTCAAATGTATAATCTTGTTCAAGGTCTCTAATGGTGTTATTTACAACATCTTCATCAACATCTGTGTCTCCAAATTGATGAAACAATGGATTTTCCTCTTCCATTTGTTTTTCTTGTCTTCTGAATTGCTCGTGTTGAGCTCTAGTCCAAACTGGCATGTGATTGATTTGAACTTCCCAAGTTTTTAATTTTCTAAATGCAACTCAATAGGTAATCACTAGTTTAGGAAGATAAGCTTTGTTGATTTTACCATCTTTATTAGTGCATTGTGATAAGGTGTCTTTTTGTTGAAAGGCACGTGCTTGCAAAATTTCTCCGTCAAACTCTGTTTTCTAACCACGTAAATAGTGACGAAAACGGTGTAGGAATGTTCTATGTTTTAGCAAGATTTTGCAATTGATGTATAAGAATTTCCTCTTCTTCAAGATAGCCTTCCAACTTGGTTTTCTCTTCTTAAGGCGATATCTAAAAGTCATATAAGCATCTAATGATTTTCAAGTTGTTTGATTCCAATGTGAATGCAATCTTGATTTTGATAAAACCTAGGTTTAAAGAGGAGTGATATATCCAAGATAATGAACAAAGGTTGATATAATCAAGTTTTGTGATAAAGGATTTGATATATCTTGATATGAAACTAATTTTCACTTGAGATGGTTGAATCACTAACTTGTTGGATGTTCTATTCTTATGAAAAAAACCTATTTGATTGATAAGTTAATTGTTTGACTAGCTTGAAGACACATGATAGTTGAAGACAAATCTACTCGAAAAAAGGGTAACAGAAAATGATGTTGAAATTTTGGTCTGATATGTGAAAGTGATCACTGTTTCAAAATGTGGGAAAACAAATGCACTAACCTTTTTTCTCAAAAGTGCTAACCTGTGCAACAAACGCGTTGCTCTGTTGAATGGAAGCATTGCTCTGTGCCATAAAAGCATTGCACTGAGGTGCAAAAGCGTTATTTTAGTTGTAAAAGCATTGTTTTGTTGAGAAAATGTGTGATTTTAAAGTTCAAAAGTGTTGTACTGTTGATCAAAAGCATTGTTTTGCGCAACAAATGTGTTGTTCTAACTGTGTTTAAAGAATTTCTCAGTTTTCCAGCAAGTTGTTGGATTTTTACTCATTTTAAGGATGATGATTTTTTTTTAAGTTTTTGACCATTTTGAGAATATTTTGCAAACACAAAAGACACAATGTTTAGAAAGCAAAGCGCACAAGCAAGCATAAGTCCTATGATAAGCCAAGACAATAATTGTTGAATCTCACATAGGGTTTCCCCCGAAGCTACGCCATTCAAAGCGGATATTTAGGTGGTTGACCCCACTGGATCCACCCTCGGCACTCAGTTCTCCGGGGCAGCCAAGCACCAGTTTCCATGAAAACTCCCCATGGAAAACTTCATATCTCTACTAAGAACCGTATGTGTGTGAGCCGCTTCAGAGGTCCAACCTCCTCCACCAACAATTAGAAGGATTTTGACATCTAATACAAATGGTTTTTTAGAAAGGACTTCTAGTCATGTGGCCATACATACAACACTCTACACTCTGTAAATATAGATGGTTCCTAGCCTATAAAGGTTATGCTCCATAAGGTTTATGGGGAAACATAGTGTCGGAATGAACTAATCAGCACATGTTTGTTGGAAATATGGATGGAGTAACTGAGAGGGGAGGGGTGAATCAGTTACCACAAAAATAAATCCACAAGTCCCTTAGATGTCTTAAATATAAACTGTTGTAACTCGGTAAATTAGCTTATCATTGTTCATCAAACATTAATATGCATGAAACAAATAACATGAACACAAGTAACACCAGATATAACGTGGAAACCCAATTTTGGGAAAACCACCAATGTAACTAGTTACTGATTTTCACTCTTCTGAAGTGAGCCCTGTTAGGAGCCAACCCTGTTAAAGGTTACAAAACACACTGTTAGGTGTGACCCTGTTAGAGGATTTGATCACCCAGCTAGGAGTGGCCTTGTGAAAGGTCTTAAGAACAATTCAATCGAATTGTCACCTTGTCAGAGGATTTACAAAATGGTTGTTAGACCAACTCTGTTAAGAGATTTCGGTATCACTGCTACAATGGTTAGAAAGCAACAATGAAGTGACCTGAATTAAACACAACTTATCTTGCTGATACAGATCTCTGTTCTGCGCCAATAGATCCTTACTGATCACATATATCTTTTCTGCACCTCAAGGATATCACTGATCCTTCATCAGAATTCGCACATTTCTGCTCCTTCACATTTCCATACTTTTCACTCTTTTTCCCACACTTCAAAATCGCAACTTGATCTCTCATATATACCATTCAGGTTACCAAGTCGGCTCAATTATAAGTTACAATAAATATTACATAGGTCGGCTACATATACAAGTTTCAATAAATAAATATTGCTTCGGTCGGCTGCATAAACATTTCACTGATGCTCGGTGAACACTGCTGATTCTTCGGTAACCGACTGAACTCGGTAAGTACTGCGAGCTCGGTAAAGACTGACTTTCCTTCACATATTTTTCGAAGACCGACTTAACTCGGTAAAGACTGTGAACTCGGTATAGACTGACTTTCCTTCACATATTCTTCGAAGACCGACTTAACTTGCTTCTCTTACCGTCTGAACTCAGTAGACTCTGTCTGACTGCTTTGCCGAACATTCTGAACTCGGTAGACTGATATGACATTTGTGTAACATCAAAGACAATACACAATTAAACAATTGTATCCAACAATCTCCCTCTTTGGCATTGATGGCAACACAACATGTCATAGCAGAATGAAATTTGAAAACAGGTCTTTTCTTTTATGACAGCAACATGCCAACATAACTTTCCCTTTGGATAGAGAACACTCCTTCTTTCAATAATCTCCCTTTGTGAAGTAACTTCATCTTTGGACGGTAAAACTCTCCCTCTTTATCAAACAACTCTCCCTCTTTATCTTAATGAACTTTCTTTCAAATTTTAGTAGGATATGACAGTAACTCTCCCTCTTTGACAACACATGCCAAAGACAATAAGACTTTATCTGAGTTATAATGTACTTTTTGTACTGATTCATATGCAATATTTTCCTGATTATACTGCATCAACTAGTAGATTTTTCACTTAGGATGAGTTGATGCATCACTAAAACTTTTCTTTAGTGAATTTCAGATAGGGGAGTGACCCCTAACTTACCTCTTAGATACAGGAATGCATCCTTAGCCAATGGTTTTGTGAATATGTCAGCAATTTGTTCCTTTGTGTGAATATATTCCAATCTGATCTCCTTGTCCTGCACCAGTTCTCGGACAAAATGATATTTTATTGCAATGTGCTTGGTTTTGGGATGCATCACTGGATTCTTGGACATGTCAATTGCACTTGTATTATCACATAACATAACAATTGGTTCTTTGATTTCCATTTTCATGCCTGCCAATAGCTGTTTAAACCAAACAACATTTGAACAATTTACTGCTGCAGCAACATATTTTGCTTCTGCTGTAGATTGGGATATACAGTTCTGCTTTTTGCTTGTCCAGGAAACCAATCTCTTTCCTAGAAAGAATGCTCCTCCGCTTGTACTTTTTCTGTCATCAATGTTTCCTGCCTAATCAGCATCAGTAAATACTTTCAAATCAAAATTTCCTCCAAATTTGTACCATAATCCATACTCTTCAGTTCCTTTCAAATATCTCATTATTCTTTTGATTGCCGTCATGTGACTTTCTCTTGGCTTTGCTGAGAATCTTGCAACAATACCAACTGCAAGAGCAATATCTGGCCTAGTATGAACAACATACTGCAGCTTTCCAATCATAGATCTATATAGTGTTTGATCTACTTCTTGTGATTCATCTTCCTTGGTAAGCTTTAATCCAGTACACATAGGAGTTCCAACTGGTTTACAATCTTCCATACCGAACTTTTTCAGTATCTCTTTGATGTATTTTGATTGTGTAATGTAGATACCATTTTTGTTCTGTTGAATTTGAAGACCAACAAAGAATTTGATCTCACCAAACATAGACATTTCAAATTCCTTACTCATTTGTACTGAAAATTCTTTGCAAAGATCATCATTTCCTGTGAAAATAGTATCATCTACAAATATTTCTGCTAAGACAATTTTGTTATCTGATCCTTCCTTGATATACAAGCTACTGTTATCATTTGTTCTTTGAAATCCAATCTGAATAAGATAGTTATGCAATCTTTCATACCATGCTCTAGGGGCTTGTTTCAGACCATACAATGCTTTATGTAATTTGCAGACCATGTCCTTCTTTTGTGGATCAACAAAACCTTCAGGTTGTTCAATATAAACCTCTTCATCCAATATACCATTAAGAAATGCAGATTTAACATCCATCTGATAAACTTTGAATTCTTTGTAGGCGGCATATGCAAGTAAGGTTCTGACTCCTTCCAATCTTGCAACAGGAGCAAAAGTTTCTCCATAGTCTATTCCTTCTTGTTGAGCATATCCTTTACATACTAGTCTTGCTTTGTTTCTTGAAACTTTGCCATCTTCATTCAGTTTATTTCTGAATACCCACTTAGTTCCAATGACATTTTTATCCTTAGGTCTAGGTACAAGAGTCCATGTCTTGTTTTTCTCTATCTGTTCTATCTCTTCTTTCATAGTCTCTGTCCAACTATCATTTCCCAATGCATCTTTGACATTTCTAGGTTCAAAATCAGCAAGTAAACAAGTACTTTTCAACTTACCTCTTGTCATGGTTCCTTCAGATTTGTCTCCAATGATCTGATCTGCTGAGTGATGTCGTCTGACATACTCGGCTAATACAGGTTTCTTGCCTTTAGAATGAATTTCATCATTGTCCTCTTGTTCTTCAACTGGCTCGGTAAATATTTGCTCGGTTTCTTCAGACTCGGTAGACACTGGTTCTGGTTCATCAGACTCGGTAGATACTGGCTTGGTTTGCTCTTTCTGTAACTCGGTTACTGATGACTCGGGAGTAGAAGATTCCTGATTTGCAGATGTATCTGGTATTGTATCAGGTTCAATAGACACAAATCTTCTATAATCTTCTGGTTCTCTTTTGCTTTCTTCTTCAGATCTTTCTGCAAACTCATCAACTTTCACATGTGCACTTTCTATAACTTTTTGAGTAGACAAGTTCAAACATCTATATGCTTTACTCTTGCAAGAATATCCGAGGAATATACCTTCATCACCTTTCACATCAAATTTTCCTTTTCTAGATTCTTTCAAAATGTAACATTTACTTCCAAATACTTTTAGGTAACTTACATTAGGTTTGTAGCCATACCATAATTCATAGGGGGTTTGAAATGAGTCCTTCTTCAGTTGTACTCGGTTCAAGGTATGAACAGCAGTGCTGATAGCTTCCTTCCAGTATTTGATAGAAATATTCTTTTCAATCATTAAGGTTCTTGCACAATCCATGATAGATCTGTTCCTTCTTTCAGCTATTCCATTTTGCTCAGGAGTTCTAGGGGCTGATACTTGTCTTTTGATTCCTCTTTCAATGCAAAAGTTATTGAATTCATGAGAGATAAATTCACCACCTCTGTCTGACCTTAGACATTTAAGTCTTTTACCTGTTTCTTTTTCTACTCTAGCCAAATACCATTTGAACTTTTCAAATGCTTCTGATTTGTTCCTTAAATACATGACAGTCATCATTCTTGAGTAATCATCAACAAAAAGAATGAAGAACTTTTCTCCTGTATAACTTTCAGTTCCTATGGGTCCACATAAATCAGTATGCACAATTTCTAATATATCTTCAGATTGATAGTTTTTGCTTTTGAAACTAGTCTTTCCCATCTTTCCAATTTGACAATTCTTACATAGACCGACCTCAGGTTTCTTTATATCTGGAATACCTCTTACTTTTCTGAATTTACTTATTTTCACTAGGTTATCAAAATTTACATGACATAACCTTTTGTGCCATAACCAACTTTCTTCAACTTGAGCAATAAAACATGAATTTTCACTTGTTTCAAGTCGGAACAAATTACCTTTTGTTTGAGTGCCTGATCCAATCAGCTTTCCTTGATTATTTAGCAGTCTGGCCTTCCCATGCATGAATTCCACCTTGAGTCCACTATTAAGTAGCTGTGCCACACTCATCAAGTTGTGATTGAGACCTTCAACCCAGTAGGCATCATCAAATACAAGTTCTTTGGTTATAGGAATTCTACCTCTTCCTTTTATGTAGCGAGGTTCATTATTACCAAACCTTACACTACCTCCATCATAGTCTATAAAATGTTCAAACTTGGTTTTATCACCAGTCATATGATGAGAGCAACCACTGTCTATGATCCAAGTATCATTTTTGCTTATATGAGAAATAAGTGCCATCTTATCTTCCTCATCATTATCAGAATCATCTCTTATAGCAATATAAACAATTTCATCTTCACTATTATCAGAATCCTTAGCCATAAAGCATGTTTTCTTACCTTTGAATGATTTGTAGTCCTTTTTGCCATTCCATTTGTGATCTTTCTTCTCATCTTTGCTCTGCTTGTTTGGGCATCTAGCAGCAATATGACCAACTTCATCACATGAAAAACAGATTAGAGGAACTTTGCCTCTGTATTTTCCTCTGCCTTTGGAATATTTCTTTGCTAGAAGAGCTTCAATTATTTCAAGATCACTGTCTGAACTTGGTTCTGATTCATCTTCACTTTCTGACCGAGATTCCTTTTTCTTTTTGCCTTTCTCCTTGAGTGAAACCTTAGCTTCAAATGCTGATTCCATGTTTTTGGAAGCTGGAACATAGTTGTCATAGTTGTCTAACTCAAATGCAGTTAATCTTCCAACTATGGCCTCTAAATTTATCTTGTGATTTGCTTCACATCTTCTTTCCTGAATTGCAGAAACTTTGATTGCATAAATGGGTAGTAATGTTCTGAGAACTTTGCTTATGACTGTTTCCTCTGAGATATCACCTCCAGACGCTTTGATTGCACTGACACTGGCTTTGACTCTTTCAACATATTTTGCAATATTTTCATCCTCACTCATTTTTAATTGATCAAACTGTCCTCTCAAGCTTTCTGCTTTGGCTCTTCTCACATTGTCATCACCACCATAGATATCTTTCAGCTTGTTCCACATTTCAAATGCAGTTTTGCAATCTTTGACATCATCAAACTCTTCATAGCTTAGGGCAGATGCAATGTCTATCATCATGGTGTTATGAGTCTTCTTTGCAGCAATATCAGCAACAGTTAGTGTACCAGTGGGTATCACATATTCTGTGTCAAGATGTGTCAATCCTGTATCTCCAATGGAAGCCAAATGGAGTCTCATGAGACCTTGCCATGCTGAAAAGTTATTTCTGTTTAACCTTGGAATTTCCCTCTTGTAAGACATCTTGATCTTTAGCTTAGATCCTTGAAATCCTTCCTATAAGCACCGAAAGCTCTGATACCAATTGTTGGAAATATGGATGGAGTAACTGAGAGGGGAGGGGTGAATCAGTTACCACAAAAATAAATCCACAAGTCCCTTAGATGTCTTAAATATAAACTGTTGTAACTCGGTAAATTAGCTTATCATTGTTCATCAAACATTAATATGCATGAAACAAATAACATGAACACAAGTAACACCAGATATAACGTGGAAACCCAATTTTGGGAAAACCACCAATGTAACTAGTTACTGATTTTCACTCTTCTGAAGTGAGCCCTGTTAGGAGCCAACCCTGTTAAAGGTTACAAAACACACTGTTAGGTGTGACCCTGTTAGAGGATTTGATCACCCTGCTAGGAGTGGTCTTGTGAAAGGTCTTAAGAACAATTCAACCGAATTGTCACCTTGTCAGAGGATTTACAAAATGGTTGTTAGACCAACTCTGTTAAGAGATTTCGGTATCACTGCTACAATGGTTAGAAAGCAACAATGAAGTGACCTGAATTAAACACAACTTATCTTGCTGATACAGATCTCTGTTCTGCACCAATAGATCCTTACTGATCACATATATCTTTTCTGCACCTCAAGGATATCACTGATCCTTCATCAGAATTCGCACATTTCTACTCCTTCACATTTCCATACTTTTCACTCTTTTTCCCACACTTCAAAATCGCAACTTGATCTCTCATATATACCATTCAGGTTACCAAGTTGGCTCAATTATAAGTTACAATAAATATTACATAGGTCGGCTACATATACAAGTTTCAATAAATAAATATTGCTTCGGTCGGCTGCATAAACATTTCACTGATGCTCGGTGAACACTGTCGATTCTTCGGTAACCGACTGAACTCGGTAAGTACTGCGAGCTCGGTAAAGACTGACTTTCCTTCACATATTCTTCGAAGACCGACTTAACTCGGTAAAGACTGTGAACTCGGTATAGACTGACTTTCCTTCACATATTCTTCGAAGACTGACTTAACTTGCTTCTCTTACCGTCTGAACTCGGTAGACTCTGTCTGACTGCTTTGCCGAACATTCTGAACTCGATAGACTGATATGACATTTGTGTAACATCAAAGACAATACACAATTAAACAATTGTATCCAACAATGTTGTCCATGACTTTCATCACAGACATGATTTATTTAGAGTGGATCAGAAGGACTCGATATTATCTGATTTCCACTTGGGTCGTTCCCCTCTCACTAGCCCCCTCAAGGCAGCTCGGGAAAGCAGACCCTCTAAAGGTAAAACATGAAAAATGAAAGGTCTAGTTTTTTTATCACCGTATTAGGGTGAGAGCATACTCACCTACTACTTTCAAACTGGCATGGTAGACAATGGTTCTTTTACCCTATAGATTACCTATGTGCAACTACCTTATTGAAAACGCACGTTGCAAGTTGCATGCTATTCATTTACCCCTTAGTTAAACTAGGTGAAACATGTATGATTTTTTACTTCCCAAAGTACTCCTAGTTAAACTAAATGAGGAAATGCATGGAAAATTGCTCAAAATAAACCCTGCATGCACACAAGTCGGTAGTTTTCCGAAATTTGGTCTTGGACAGTCGAACCTGCAAAAGTATGTTAGCTGAAAGATTGTAAAATTTCAAAAAAAATGCAGATTGATAGAATAAAAGCACTAAAATAGCCAATGCGTGATTCTAAACTATAAAATCTCTATTCTATAGGATAAATGTGCTACCCTGCGTCATAAATGTGTTATTCTACTACTTCAATGCGTGATTTCAACAATAAAAGCACTAACCTATTTAGTATATGCGTTAACCAAAGCAGTAAAAGTGTTGTCCTATTAAGTAAATGTGCTACTAGATTGCACATAAGTGTGAAACTGACTTACAAATGCGTTAAATTTGTTAGGATTAATGATAGTCCCAAATATACTGAGAGGGGGGGTGAATCAGTATCTAACCGGTTAACAGAATATTTAACCTTATTAAGTATTTCGCATTCCAAAATAGTGTACTGGTAAATAAGAATTAATGCAGTAAACAGGAACAATAAAGACAGCATAGAAAACACACCATAACACAAGATGTTTAACAAGGAAACCCGGTGTGGTAAAAAACTCGGTGGGATTTGTGACCCACAATATTTACTCACTGGCCAATGAATAAATATTACTTACAATGAGGGGCCTGCACATGCAGGAAGGCCAACTGTCTAGAGCTCACTACTCAATAAGAGTCTCACTGACTACAAAAGTGGATTATCAAAATTCAATATAATGTACTGCTTCAAATTAGCATCAACTATGCCAGGTTCAATATCGGTTTAAGCTCATTCTATAACCAAAACCTTCGTTGTCAACTTATATCTCCATATACAAAAATATCATTCATTCATGCTATCCTTCTATCATATTTCTTACACAAAATGACCTATAAGATCTCATACATATATATGAGTCGTTTACAATATTTCATGTCATCTTTACAAAAGATAATTACATTAAATACAATAAACAAAAGTTTATTCCCTGTCGATTGGGGTGTCGGTATGCATTGGGGCCCCTGCCGGTGAAGTGCCTGTCACTGTCGGTGTATGTAGATGTCTATGTCGGTGGCTTTACCAGATGAATGCCAGAAGGTTGCCAGAAGGTTGCTAGAAGGTTGCCATCAATGACAACACCATCATTTCTCATTAGAGTGTAGAATACCAACAAATTTAATTTCTATGAGAATAAGACAGGATATTAGAAGGATATATGTAAGGCCTGAGCCCCATGGTGGGCACAAAAAAAATGTATCCACTTAAGTTTCACCTCAGAGATTAAACCCACAAACTCATTAGTCTATCATGCAAATATAACTCAAGTTTCAACCAATAAAACAACATGAAATGAAAAAGCAAATGAAATTGTTATACCTTCATGGATTATGTCTCATTGTGTCCTAACCCCATTGTTCTTGGTTGCAGATGATTTTGCTCTCAGACAAGCACTGGTAGCTTCCAAGATGGCAAGTGTGGAATGGACTGGTAATTGATATGATATGCAAAGCTAAACTATGATAATTATTTATGCTAAATTTCTCAAAAACAACTAAAAATTTTAAGCACATGAACTCGTGGATCAAAGATAAAAACTCCTAGAATGACTGTAAGATTAGCTATTTTTTTTCAAAAATGGCTTAGGAGACCTCCATTTATAGATTTATTAGTGCATAAGCTTAGGTGGCAGATATCAACGGTCATGATTAAATCTTGCAATTTGGATGGCTATGGGAAAGAGGTTAAGATGTGAGAGAGAAAGGTGGAAGATGTTCTTCCTACACCTAAAGGATGGAGGAAAAGGTGGAAGGAGAAGCCAAGTGTTATTCATCTCACCTTGACTAAGAATGAAGACTAAGAGAATATAGGATAGTTGGAGAAGATTTAGGGATAAGAGGACAAGTGGACTCAACTTCCTCCAAAGATGTAGGAAGGTTGGAGAGAATATAGGAAGGTTGAGGAATGTGTGTATATACACATTATTTGAAGAATAGAATGAATGTTGAAGATAATGATGCATATTAATATTAAAATATTAATATCTTTAGCCACATGATGGATGAGTTGGCAAAGAAGAAGTGATGTGGAGATGAGGGGAGTTGGAAAAGGGAGATTAAATAATTAAGAAATTATTTATTTGAGAAGACTATAAGATAGTGGATAGAAGAATAATTAAACATTAGATATTTAATTAATTAATTAGAAGAAAAGTCAAATGAATTAATTAATAAAATGTTTCAATTAAATTAATTAATAGAAGAATATGAAACAAATTAAATAAATTAATCTTTTCAAATTAACTATTTAATAGAAGAATAATTATTAAATAAATATAAAATATTTATTTAATTGCTCATAGCCAACTTTATGTGTATATAGATAGATTTAAAGAGTGGATATCATCATATCAGAATCAGAAAAGGAGATGAGTGGAAGACAACATTCAAGACAAAAGAAGGATTGTATGAATGGTTGGTGATGCCTTTCGGATTGACTAATGCACTGAGTACTTTCATGAGATTGATGAACGAGGTATTCAAGAAGTTCTTGGGTAAGTTTGTTATCATGTATTTGAATGACATTTTGATTTTTAGTAGGACAAAAGAGGAGCATTTGTTGTACTTGAGACAATTTTTGCAGGGATTGAGAGAAGAGAAGTTGTTGATAAATATTAAGTGTAGTTTCATGAAGAAAGAGTTAGTCTATTTGGGATTTGTGATATCTAAGAATGGATTGAAGATGGACCTTGAGAAGGTAAGAACAATTATTGAATGGCCTACACCGAAAAGCATTGGAGAGGTAAGATCATTTCACGGGGGCTTTATTGGGTAGGCAATATTATATCATGTGCATTCATATTGGGGGGTTTAATATCCCAAAAAATGATCTCAATATATTGCCTATCTGGTGAAAATAGGGAGGTTTTTAATTCAGGCTATGAAAAAATGCAATATTTGGTGAGAATGGGGGGTTTTTAATTTGGGATGTGTATTGGGAGGGGGTGACAAAAAGGAGTTTAGGGTAATATTTTTTTCAAATAGGGGGATTATTTAGTATTCCATGAATGCATGTGATAATGAAAGGAAACTTGTAGCCATCTTTATGACAATTTCCACATAACTCATTAAAGATTTCAACAAAATAAACTCATAGAATTCACATGCAAAGAATAGACAACATACCCATGAAAATGTGACACACGATATACCCTAGGAAAACCCTCATGAGGGAAAAACCTAGCCTCCAAAAGCATCATCCACCATGTATTATCAGCAATGCATCCATTACAATACCGTTAGGGTAACCGGTGAACAACTGAGAGGGGGGGGTGAATCAGTTGTTAACATTTAATCCATAATATAACCTAAAACAAATCAAGTCCCAGTAAAGCACATACAGATGCCAGTGGGAACAGATACCGATAAACAATACAACTTAACACTTAACCAGATAATCAATGCAAAACAACCATACCACACAACACCATGATTTGTACGTGAAAAAACCACGGTGGGAAGCCTACCCATAGTCAAATGATACTTCTACAGAAAGTATGTGTTACAATGAGGGCCTGCACTTGCAGGAAGGCACACTGCCTAGAGCATACTGCTCATTACAAAAGAGTCTCACTAACTATAGAGGTTAAAACCACCTCAAGAAGAATGGACAATAATCCAATAAAGTGAACTGCCAGAGATAACATCTACCATGCCTGATTACAGTCTCGGTTAAGCTCAATATCGAAAAAATAAATCCTCTTCTGAATCCAATTGGATCACCAATGATCTACCAACTCCTTTGCCCGAGTGATATTACAATATTCGTACATTACAATCCTTGACCATGACCTTTTCCACAACCATAATACTCTACAAAGAGTTTCTACCTTTTATTTATACAAACCCTAAGGCCAAAACCAATTAGGTCGGCCACCTAAAAGATATTACAATATAAATCCACATGACAATGATATGTCATGTCGTCTTAAGACCAAAACAATAATAACAAATCCATAGAACATCCTAAAACATCTCAGTAGCGTATAGAGTACATGTTAGCATGATACCGGTCCATAACCTAGATAGGTACCAGACCTATTCTAAGTCCACCACGCCAAAGCAATGTCTTCAAGCAATTGAAGCATGATCAAAGAACATCTTCAGCATCCTGAAACCCATCTAAAAGCCACACAAACACCACTTATGCATACTGCCAAGATTCCTCAATGAAAGCTTTGTCGATAAAGCCTTGAACCAATGTGGGTAAGGGTTTACCAGAGTGTGTCACAGCATCTGATTACCAAGTCCATACCAACTGACCAAGACATGCTCCGGGAGCACGTACCACATGAAATAAAACATATCCCTTAGATCAAAACATGTCGAAAGTGTCCAATAGATAGTCTCATCTGTCGGTAACATAAGATCTCCTACCGGTAACCAAAACCTATCTACCGATGCTGGTAACCAACCATATTAGCTAGTGTTGACATCAATGACAAAACATCAATGCAACACATAATCAATTCATCCATAATGCCAACAAATACAACTATGGAAATCCTTTGAAAACCCAACCATAACAAGCCATCAACAAGCACTTCATGTGACCAAGCATGAATCCACACATCCCATGACATGCTTCCTTCACAAATGCTAACCTAGCTAATTGACCAACTCAAAAAACTACCCTTGTGGTTTCTTTTATAAACACAAGCTCCCACAAAACCACCAAGTGGTATTACATCAAAACCATGTGACCAAAACCATGTGACAATAAAATATAATATTTTTCCTACCTACCCTTGACCCACATTTAATATTGGGTACTTCATCACAGTTACATTCCCCAATATTAAATAAATGCAATATAATAATACCAATGTGTCAATACAACTCATCAAGTGGTTACAAGAATATTCCAAGGGAATCTCTACATGTTGCACGTCCATCTAGGTGCTCCTAGGTACAACAATACAATATGATATTACAATATAATTTAATGTCCACCTAACACAATAATAAAATAATACAACAATAAAACATTATTATGCAAGGTGTACAACACCATTTTCCCAACATTCTCCTACTTGTTGTATACATTGCATAAGGGTTGTCACACGAATAAGAGATTGATCTCTACACGCACATATACCATCATGGAATCCAAGTGCTCCATGTGCTCCATCAAGATACCTACAACAAGAACAAAGTGACCACCATCTCATACATGAATGCTCCCACCCTCCATCGTGCCACTTCCACTGGACATGGAAGGGCCATCCAAAGAGAAAGCCATAGAATCTGTCGCAACAAATGATAAGTCCTACACCAACTGATATCTGAACATAAACACTAATCCAAAGGTATCCAATGCAAAGGTAATTGTTTACATAGATAAAATAACACCCACATCAATTGCTAACACATCAACTATACATGTCTCCAAGGCATACAAACCAAGTGAATAACATCTCATCAACATATGCAACTTGTAACATGCAACCATAAGCCCCAAGTGCAATACCTGCCATGCATGTACACCAAGGAGCTCCCACTGCATAGGTAATGTCAATATCTGAAATGAATCTAGTAACAACATATCATAGAAATGTAACCATGTAGTATCAAGAACATCCACATCAATATGAACATCATGTAAATCGATAACCTACAAGTACCTCTCTCACACCATGTCTCCAACATTCTCCCATGTTCTCCATACCAACAATAGAAAGAGATAAAGTAACCACCATGTCATCTCCCACATGACATATCATGAATACAAACTAATCAACACATAGCTCCAAACAATCTCCAACCAATGCAATGTGAATACGAACATCCAGGAAGATAACTGAAACAAAGACAGAAACACTACAAATCAAATCCCATAGTATGTTCTTCTACACACACCTCTAAATGCTAATTGTGTCAAGTATGATCTCCTTCGTAAAACCCCACATGAAAAGAATAACAACACCCAAAAACCCATTCAGTCCCTTGGACCAAACAAACATATATAACATGTAATCAATATGGATGTAAGCCTCTCATAACCAAGAAGATCAAACTAATATCCATTCCCAATCCCAAGGGAAAATGCCCAACAAACCATCTCCCAAACTAATATCAATGTCTGCCACCATCATAATAATAACTCAAATGCACGAGGAGATAACCAATGCCATACATCTCCCAAATGAACCCTCCAAAACTAAACATCTCCATAACTCAAGATCCATATCTATGAAAGATAAGCATAAACATCACGCACCTGAAAGGAAACAATGGGAAATAAATCTCAAGTAGTAAACCGCTGAGTAGACCAAGAGTGGGGAATGAGAATGCTCATCCAAGACATCCAAGTCATCATGACTCATCTAAGAACAATCTCCTCTCAAGTCTATACAAGGTGAATGCTCCTCGGTCTTCCTACTGAAACCATCAACCATTCCAACAAATATCTCTAATCCCAACATACTACTAGCATCACCATGAATTAATCAATAAAATTATCATGTGCCCAATACAAAGAGAATTACCAAGATCAATGTCAAAGCTCCAACCGCAGAATCAAGAACATAAACATGACAACATGATCTAACCATCTCCTCCAAAGAGATAACATGCTCCATATGAACATATTAAATAACCATATCATGCCAAAACTCTAAATGCATATCAAGAGTGTACCATGACATAATATCAACCATCCTATCAAGCAAGGATAACATGTCAAATGAAATCATAAACCACGCCTCAACCAAGGACTCCTTGAGCCCTCAAGATGTAAACATCCTCAAATATCATGAAGATTACCATCTCCTGCAAGTGTACCTACAAATGTGAAAGACCCTTCTGCAGCAACAGGATCTAAGGCATCCTCCAAACATCTACACACTAAGAAGATCATCCACCATCCAATGGTGAATACACATCACTACTAAAAGCTCCCACTGAACCGTGATACCAAGCTCTCCATAGCATCATGATAACCATCTCCTAAATGAAGATCATACAGGTCTACACATATACAATTGAAATGACAACAATATCAAGTAAACCATGAACTCCATCTCAAGAAGATACATAACCACCAACAAACAATCAAGATCAAATCCTACACCACCACATCACACTGTCAAAAGCTCCCACTGAAAGTGTATACAAGCTATCCATGACAATATAATAAAACCATCCTCTAATCATGAGAATCAACCAAAATAATATAGAAATCAAGGAACTCAAAGCGTGCATCATAAGCTCCCTAAGAGTCAAATAAACCATGATCCTCAAACAAGAAGATAAACCACCATAACCAATCAGGGAATCCAATCAAATCATAATCAATAAAAGCACCTGCAAATCCAATCATGTCATGCCAAAGTTCCTAAACACAAGGATCATCCATGATACCATGATCGCATCCATGAAACAAGCATCTAACTCAATGTGTCCAACCTATCAGCATCACATAGTCAACCATGTAGGTCCCCCATCATGATTGTACCTGGTAACAACATCTCTCCTCCTCACTATGAGAACAAAATCAGAAAACCATGTGAATAAACCAAGCCACCAATCTGAATATTCATCAACAATGAAAGATCTATGGGCATAGACAACCCATATCCAATTCATAGATGCAATCATGTAAGTATAGACCACCTACAACACTGCACAACTTGTAGACCCAACAATGCAACATGCATACTCAAACCAAAACTGATAACCATGTCAACATGAGAGGAATGAAGATACAACATCAAGTGTACAATGACATCAAATCAAAATCTCCAATATGTAACATGCCATAAACTCAAATTGTCACCAAAGTCAAAAGGAACCATAAATAGATCAGATCAAAATATCAACAAATAAATCATGTCAAACCTTCTCCAAATCTAAACCAATGTGTAGTGCTCTCCAAGGGATTTTCGTCAACTATTCAAAGTCCAAAATTCAATTCCATATGCTCAAGTTATGACCTCTCAAAGTCGTAAAGCTGACTATCACTTCCAGCTGACATTTCACTACCCAAACAACAAAATCTGGAAAAAACTAATCATATCACAATGAAGTACACTGAATCACCTTTCCAACAACTATAAGAAGTCAAAAATCCAACATCATATGCCCAAGATATGCTCCATGAAAGAAAACAACCAATTAAGCTATAAATGCAAGCATGGACTCCAAAAAAAATATCACCAATATGCCACAAAAATAATTTTCCAATTTTCCCATTATGCCAATAAATCATTTTTCATTTCTTATTACTTAGGTGGGACCCACTGGTCAGGCCCACCCACCAAAAACATGGCATATAATAAAATCATTTCCAAAGTTTATTTAAAAAAAAATTATAAACAAAATTAATTTTAAAGGGTGGAGTTTTTTAATTTTTAAAAATTTGTTTGTTAGAAAAAGTTTAACACCCCACGGGGGGGGGGGGGGCAGACCACACCCCGCGGGGGCCACTGGCTGGGGTTTCCCCTCAGACCAGTGCAGTCCACCAAAAAGGGACCGACAGTCCTGCGTGAGCAAGACTGTCGGTACCTGTTGTACACAGGTCGACAGCCCTGCTAAGTAAGACTGTCGGTACCTCTAGGTACTGTAGGCATCTAAAAATGGTCAATGCTTGTGCCGTCATACTCTAACATGTCCACGTAGCCTTATTTTAGAGTTTTTAGAACATAGAAGATCTATCTGGAGATTAAGAGGTCCGAAGTTGACTGATACTGTAATTGAGCGTGTATTCAGGCCAATGAGCCGAATCTTGTAGCCCACATGTTGCCGACAAATTGTAATTAGTTTTCATGATATAATTCAATCAGTTTTGCATTGCCTCCATCATCTTGTCTTGTTTCCGTTGTGTTTTACTCTTGCTGCACAGTCTGAATTTACCTCCTTGAGGTCCCTCCTAACCGTGACTACACCAGAAATACATGTAACACACATGGAAGGAGGTATGATAGGAATTCTTCCAAGACTAACATGTTAAAGATTGAAATTTTGTGTAGATGTAGCCACGATAGGTGGAGTATAAGTAGGCAAAGTAGGCAATTATGTTGGGGTAGGAATGGTATTTCCAATGTTATTAGGAGAATTAGAAACATGAAGAGCTTTGACACAACTTTTCATGTACATGATATTATCATTCACAATATGAGATATGCCACACAACAAATCCATGTCATGTTCATCATTTTGAACCATCCTCCTCAACCCTTCAATAAAGGGGATTCCCTCACTATTCAAGTGTTCTTGACCCACCCAATGTTGAAGCTTTTCCAAATCATGGACAAGCTTTACTACTGGGTTAGGCAACACTCATGTTAGGGAGTCATCCTCGTCACGAGAAGTATGGGAAGAATAATTGTGTAACATCCTAAAATTGCACCCCTTTGCAATTTTGACTACATTTGGAGCCCTCACCTTAGTGTTCACATCTTAATGCCTAATTAAGGCCTGATTATGTTTATATCATGCAAGTTTGGCCTTGTCTTCACTTAATCCACCACATAACCACTTGGTCCAACCCTAAAAAGGGATAGGACCAGGGCGTGGTACTTTATTCCTCATTAGGACCAGGCCACCACACTTTGGTCCCCCTTAATTAGGCCCCTCTTTGGCCCCCTCTTGCATCTTCAAAAATGAGCAGAAAATATCTCCTCGCATCGGCCTATGTCAAAACATTAGCATGTTATTTAGCGGGCAAGGATATAAGGAGATTTTCGCCTCTCATTTGTATAGACGAACATCATAAGAGAAGGGGTGAAATTATCATCATCAAGCATTGAAGCATTGAAGCATTTATCATCAAGCATCTTTAGAGGTCCTTGAGGTTGCATTCTTGATTAATCAGTTGTGGAGCATAAATACACCATTCATTTGCAAGCATGTGTGTGTGTGTGTGATTAGGGTTTTCTCATGTTCATGTCATTTCATACAACATATGAGATTACATTCAAGAAGCAAAGCATCGTTATCAGTTATTACAAATTTGAGGTATATCCTTCCATCATTTATTTCAGTATTTGAAATACTTCAATCAAGGTTAATTCCTTAACCAGGGTTTGATTTAGGCAAGCCCCTATTTCCCCTTCTTTCTGTGTGCAGGAAACAAGTACAGAGTCATGATCTTCATAATAGGCATTATTTGCAGAGACGAATCAACCCTCTTTGGCATACGAAAAGTTAGGAAGATCCAAGCGATGGGAGCTCTGGTCCCAACAATTTTTGGAGCATTTTTGGGGATCAGGTTTGAATCTACAGATACAGCTTAGATCCAAGTGTGTTCCTCAATTTGATGACTGTAGTTCACTATTTCCGCATTTCTACCTTCATTTTTAGCACTTTAACCTAATTTCAGCATTTCAACTCACAAAAGAGGGCAAATCAAATCACACTCCCTTGAATACATTTAATATTCAGTCCTCATCATTACTGATTTGTGATTGAATCTATTGGATTCCACCCTCTTTTGAATGTAATGACAAATTAGCGGTTTTCATCCCTCTAATAGTGGAAACCCTAATTTTCCACCCACTACATTTTGGTAAACCTGAATCTTTACACCTTTAATTCTGATTTATGTTCTCAGATCTGAGTGTATATGCAATTTAAAATTCAAGTTTTCATTTACAAGTTTGATTTCATTAAAAATTTAGAGGTTAATCTCAATAAAACCCCAATTTTTTATTTTAAAATTGAGCTTGTGAATTGCTTAATTTGGATTAATTATTTCAGATCTAAGTGTTTTTTAATTTCAAAATTCAAATTTTCACTTGGAAGTTTAATTTCAAATTTTAAATTTTAAAATTAAGTTGTTAATTTGTTTTGATGAATAGGCCTTCTCTATTAATTAGAAATATTAAAGTACATATTCACAAAAAAAGGCCGGGGGATACGAGAGTCACTCGGCCAACGGTCGGAAACAAAAAAAACAACAAGTTATTCATCAAAAACTTTCTTAGGCAGCCAAAGCAGTGGCAGCTAAGGGAGGAGGATCAGGGTCATCTTTTTTGCCTCATACATCAGCGGGGCTAGGAGTCGGGTCTGGCACAAACCACCCATCTTCAGGATCTCTTTCAATTTCTCCTTCCTCCTACCTAGGAGGCAAGATCGCCAAAGCCAGGTGAGGAAACTTGGAGGTGGTGGCACAGGGCCACCCAGAATCAGCAACAGCAAATTGAGCTTGTGGGTTGTTTAAATTTTGAATTTACCATTTCAGATTTAATTGTTAATGTTAATTTGAATTCAAAATTGCAATCTTGGATCAAATTTCAAATTTAATTGTTAATGTTCTGATTAATTAGAAAAATAGGTTTTAAGGACCCGAAACCTTTTACAAAAAGATCAAAAGATAGTTCAACAAAGATCAACTAGACCAACATAAAGACAACATACAAAAAACTAGCAAGATAGCAAGCAACCCAAACGGGCAGCAAAAAACTAGGAACAACAAAGAAGAAAAAACCAGAAATAAAGACCTGGACAACTAGCAACACCTACAGAGACTTAAGAAGTTCAACAGCCTTGATGACCAACAGGTCGTAATTTGCCAAAGCAACTTTGAGCTCTTCGATTTCCTTGTTTCACTTTTTCTCCCTCTTCTTGCCTTTGGTCCTCGTTTTTGGTCCTTGCACACCTTCCACGCCCTCCATGTTAGGTTCTTACTCTAGGGATCCCTTCTCATTCTCCAGCTTACTGATCAAGATTTTGATGTTGTCAACCGAGGCCTTCAGAATGTTATAACTTTGTTCAACAATGCTTCTGAGATAGGTATCGATTTTGTTGAGTCTGTTTTCAGCATCCACTATTCTCTCGTCCCTAACAATGTCATTGTTTTTTATTTCCTCCAGGGCCTTCTCCACTTGCTCAAACCTTGGATTGAAGGCGTCCCTAATCTCTTCAACTCTAGCAATAGTCTTTGCCAAATCATCAACATACTCAGCCATGGATTTACCTTCACCGATGCTAATAGTCTCCAGAATTTGAATCATATGACTTAGGTTCTTGTTTTCCTCCACAGCTTTCTTGTGACTATTTATGAGCCAGTCGAGGGTGTCCACAAACCCCTTCAAACCCTCAACAGAAGGGTTAGGAGGGGGGAATTTTTCACCAACCTTGGCCTGATCAGTTTTGGGGTCTTCACCACCAGTATTCTGTTTGGCATCACCACCAACACTCTGGTTGAAACCATCCCCCGTAATCTCCTCCTCAACTTTTTGGTCTGCATCAAAATCCTTGCTCTACTCTTTGTCCTCCGTCTCTGGCTCAGAATTGCCTTACCTTTTCTGCTTTTTCCTGTTCTGAAAAGAAGATTTAGGTTTTTTCTTCCGAGGGGACAGAGAGTCATCCTTTTCAAAGTCCTCAGAGACCTCCGAGGAGGAGGAAGAGTGAATCTGGAAGACCTTCTCTTTGTTTTTTTTCTTGCCCTTGGAAGAGGACGACTTACTGCTCTCCTGTTTTCTTTTCTTACCCAATTCAACCTTGAAGTCCTCCAAGCTCTCCTCAGTCTCACTTTTTGAATCACCGGCAGAATCCTCACCCACAGAAAATTCAGAGTCTGACCCTTCCTCCTTAGATTCAGAGATAAAAAGTTGGGGGCGGGCGATTTGATTAGCTTTAATATGATCATAGATTAGAACCATTAGACCTTGGTGCATAGAAATGTCTCCCTTAGGGTTCTCTCTATGGGCTTTGATAGTGACATTCATCGAACAAATCAGGAAATAGGGCATGTTAACTTTGTCTTCATACCTGAAGTGGTTGAGAAGCACGAAATGGTAGTCGTAAATTTTGGTAAATCTACCATCCAGAGTGATGTAGCGCATGATTGCAAACAGAACCTCCCTCCAAGGCTTAGCAAAGGCCCTGGAAGGGTAGTAGGTCTTTCTAAGCTTAACCAGGTGCTTCTTATCCTTAGTATTTTCAGGGTATCACTCGATGGCTTCCTTGCTAAGCTTTTTGTCCCTGTATAAATTACTTCCCTCCCTCCGGAGACCCGTCATCTAAGAAATGAGGTCTTTGTCGATGGTGATAGTTTGATCTTGTTAGAGTAATCAGGTCTTTACTTGATTAATTAAACAACATTTGTTTAATTATTTAAGTTCTCTTTATCTCTTTTTACACTTAAGCTAACATTAGGTGCATAATAATTAATTCTTTTATTAATTATTATGTGCAAGCCTAGGTTTTCCTTTTTAGGGTTTCTTGACCTATTAGAGGTTAATTATTTTCTTTGTATTCATGAATTATCATATTACACATTTTGTGAATATTGAGCTCTCATCTTTTTTAGCATATTTTTTGTGTATTTGTTTTTCTGTTATTGCTTCCTTGCTTCTCCTTGTAACATGTTTATTCAGCTTGCAAAGATCATTTGGGCTCCTGTGGTTTTGTATTTCTCAACCCTCACATGGTATCAGAGCTTCAGATCTATAGCTATCTGTTCTCGTTTTGAGATTTTTGCCTTGGAAGCAGATCTGGGGTTTTTTAGAAGTTTTTTTATGCACCTAGGGATAAGCCTTTTTCTGAGCACTTTGGGCCTAAACAGACCTCACCATCATGCTCAAAAGGCCCAAAAACCCTTATGGTCATATAAAACTTGACCATTTTTTACTCATGAGCCTCTAGGGGTATTTTTTTCTCCAGTATCAAGTCATACGGCCCTGACATGCAGTTTGAGAAAAAAAATTACGGCATGCGGGCCGAATGATTTTTTGTTTGAAAAATATATTCAAAATCAAAAAATCTCACGACAAAGGTTTTTTTCCAAAAAATCAAAAATCACTTTGGGGTTTCCCTACAATACGCAGGGTACCGTGGGGCCCCCTGGCTGTCGCAGGACTGTCAGAGTAGGCCCCCTATGACCCCCACTGGTGCCCTTCTCATCGGCCACCTCTGCAACCCCCATTGGTGCCCTCCTCATCGGCCACCACAACAGCCCCACCAGCCTCCCTGTCGTTGCCTGCGCCCGTTGCCACAACTCCGCCCGTGGCCTGCCTGTGCTCCGTCGCCGACGCCCTCCCCGCCCCCATCGGTGCTCTCCTCACCACCGCTGGCTGCCGCTGCCTTTACATTCTCGGTCGCCCCCTGCGCTTCCCGACCGCCGCTTGTGATAATCGGAAACCACCGCCCAACCACCGCTACACCACCCGCCCGCCACCACAGCGCCGCCCATGGGCCACCTCCACCCGACCCTGCCCCCGTTGCACCTCCCTCTTGCCTCTTTTAGGGGGGGTTGGTTTTTTTGCCATAACTTGGGCAAACAGAGTCATTTTTTCAAAAAAAAAAAAAAAAAAAGGCGTCGGAAAGCTGGTTCCGAGATGGACCTCGTGATGTTGGAAATTTTTTCCAATTTTTCTGTTTGACTATACTTTTTTCTAGTCAAAGTGGGGTCTCTTTTTTGCACTTTCGGGGCCGTCGAATGAGCATCCGAACTCCATTTTTTGAAAATTTTATATCATTGGAAAGATTGTTCTATGTACTTTCCAGACATATTGGTTTTCTTTCCAGATTCTGATCCAAGAATATTTTATTCAGTTTTTTGCTATTCAGCACTCTGGTAAATATCTTGGTTGTTTTAGGTCCTGGGATCTCTTCTCTGAGTAGGATGTCTCAGTTTTGGATGTTCTTTCTATTTCCAGTATTCTTATCATTGTAGCTTCTTTTATGCAAATGCACTGAGATAAAGTGCCATCATGCATTGTTTACTTGGGATCTTGCACATCTTGTGCCTTATTGTACATGCACTCATTATAAAGTGCCATGGGGGGGTTGATGTTTGCCTTTTGTTTGCCATCTACCTTTGTCCAGTGAGTGTTCCTTACACGACATTCACCTCATGATGTGTGTCAAGTGAGTGTTCCTTCCACGACACTATGTACTTTCTCTATGCCTTCGATGTTCATGGTTCTTCGTCGTGCAGTTCTTGTTGGTTGTTCTTTTCAGTGTACTTGTCCGTTTCCCTTTTCAGCATTATGGGGAGGTTTGTCCCATTGGTTCTAATGCTTCTGTGGTTCGATTGATCAACTCTTAAGGCTTTGGTTTCTCATGCCATCTATATCTTCAAGTTTAGTTGTTTGCCTTTGTTTACCATTTGATTCAAGTAGTGTCATTTGAGGGCACTCATATAGATTACACTCTTCTCTACCTAGTCATGTTCTATTTCAGTGGAGGTTCTTCATATCAACAGTTATTCTTCGATAGTGTTTGCAGGTTCTTCATGCTTCAGTGATTCTTCTGATCTTCTCTTGTTCCTATCTTTTTGGAACATTCTTGTTTGGAGGCTTTTTCAGTCCTTCTTCTTGCCTTTTCCATCTTTGTTTGGAGTAGAGTTTTTTTTTTCCCACGTGGTTTTCTCTATTTCTCTGGTTCATAGAGATTTGGTTGTATTTGGGTACCTGATCAGGCCTTATTGTCGGGACCCATCTTTCATGCTTTCAGTAGTTATTCTAGGTTTTAGCTTCTCCCTAAGTCTAGCTTAAGGGGGGGTGTTAGAGTAATCAGGGCTTTACTTGATTAATTAAACAACATTTATTTAATTATTTAAGTTCCCTTTATCTCTTTTTACACTTAAGCTAGCATTAGATGCATAATAATTAATTCTTTTATTAATTATTATGTGCAAGCCTAGGTTTTCCTTTTTAGGGTTTCTTGACCTATTAGATGTTAATTCTTTTCTTTGTATTCATGGATTATCACATTACACATTTTGTGAATATTGAGCTCTCATATTTTTGAGCATATTTTCTGTGTATTTGTTTTTCTGTTATTGCTTCCTTGCTTCTCCTTGTAACAGGTTTATTCATCTTGCAGAGATCATTTGGGCTCATGTGGTGTTGTATTTATCAACTCTCATAGATCTCCCATTTTCAAGGTGCCCTTCCTCCAATTTTTGGTGAAAAACTTAGTGATTTTAGCATCCCTCCCATGGAGTCTTTCCATGTACTTCGTTAGCCCGCCCTTCTGCAAGATACTCCAAATTTCCTCCTTTTATTTCCATTCTTTACAATTACTGGGCTCGTAGCGACGTCTGTTACCTCTCATGATTTCATAGCTCAAACCAGAAACTCGAGAGTTACAGATAGCCAATGGAAAGAAATCTCTAGATGCGGCCCCAAAAACCCAGAAAGCGTGGGAGAAGGTGGCATCCGTCTTATCATTATTGGTACTGACACAATAATAATTAATATTAGCCCTCCAAGTCATGTTATTAATCATTATATAATCCATTTAAAATCTTTGAGGTGCAGTTATATTGATCTAGCATCATTAAGAAGATCATCTTCACCCTTCCAGGTAATCATGTTGTCATGAGTGACTGCCACGTTAGCAGCCCAATCAGCGGGGCCATTTGCTTCTCGATAAATGTGAGAGATAAAACATTTATCAAAGGTTTTAATTTAATTGTTAATGTTAATTCAAATTCAGAATTGCAATATCAAATTTCAAATTTAACTTTTAAAATTAAGTGGTTAGTTAAAAGAGCCCTGATTTTTAAATTTAAATGTCCTAGTGGGTAATTTAAAATTTTAAAATTGAGAGGTTATTTTCACAAAGCCCTAGTTTTAAATTTAAATTTCCTAGGGGGTTGCATAACTTTTTCACAATTATTCTTTATCTTTTCATGAAAATCACAAATCAATTTGCTTATTTAATTGAATAATCATTTTTCTAAAATTTTGCATTATTCAATTATTTTACAAGTTTCAAATTTCACATTTCAATGTTCAAAATTCAAAATTCAAAATTCAAATTTCAAATTTCAAACTCTCATTTTTAAACTTCATTTCACATTTTTCAAAATTTAAATCTTAATTTTAAAAAAAAATCATCAAATTTGTGGATCTTATCAATTTACATAAATTAAGAGGTTTAATTTATAAACCCTAATTTATTTTGATTAAATTGCTTGGATCTAAATTTAAATATTCATCATGGCAATTAATGGATTTGATTTATTTTCTATTTCACATATGATTACATTTCTTTTTACCTACATTTATTATAATCACGTGTTGGATAATGGCTTCTTTCACTTCATGTTACTTCTTTTCATTCATAGCACTTGGACATATTGCATTTTTAGGATTTCCAAGTTGCTTCCTTTTCATCAATTAGATCTCAAATCTTTCATCTAGCATGTACGTTGTGTTATGGTGATGTTTTTGGGAAAATGTATTTCATACGTAGATCACATAAAGATTTTGTAGATCCCAATCCTAGAGATGTTAATGGAAAACCCAATACTTGTACCTCTCCTAGGGTATCTAATGGGAATGAAGAAAGAGCTCATACTCCTGCAATGATCTCTCTGAGGGAGAGCAAGCATTGAAGAGCAAGATGGCCCATCTTCTTCTCATACACATACCCTTGCGCAAGGGGGGCAAGATCAAAATATTGGTGTGTCCATCTCTCTAGATCCCCCTTATTCTCCTAGAGCCTATCTTAATCATCAAAACATTTGTAGAGAAGATGATGTTATGCATTTTATTCATGATATTCCTCTCTGCATAACATTAAGAAAAGATGAGGCCTTAGATGATAAGGATCTTCCCTCTCAATCAACTAAAGAGGATATGCATGATGAAAGAAAGGAAAATCCTCCTCCACAAGATATTCCTTATTTATCTACTAATCCTTTCATTCCTTTAAACATCCTTACACTACAAATTTCAAAGAAATTTATTTCAATGTTCCCCCGCCTTCTCAATTAACAAATTCTTATAGGAGTGGCTTTAATATAATATCAAAACAAGGTTTTAGAGGACGAGGACTTGGAAAATTTGAACAATGAATTCTAGTCCCTATAAACCCTCCTGCACAAATCACCACAGAAGGCCTAGGAAATGATAATAAATCTCCTATGGATGACCTCCTTAGGATTCAAGACTTTAAAGATCATCTTGCAAGACAACAAGCCATTCGTGCAACTAAAAGTGCTTCTTCTACAAAAACTCTTTTTTTGTTCATTTCATCAAACTCATGATCATCATGCTAATGATTGTCCTGATTTTCAAAATGCAATGAAATAACTTACTGATAGTGGCAAATTTAAAATAATTGATGACAATCCTTCTTCTTCTAATAATAACTCTTGTCCTCAATCTCAAAATAATAAGCCTACACATATTGATGATCAAGAAAAAAATAGCTACTCGATTCTTTTGGAAATTGAAGTATGTCAAGAATGTTGTTTTTTCTTTTGTGAAATTTAGCACTAAGCATAAAGAAGGTAGTGGACATTTCCTTTTTCATCATGGTGTTCTCATTCTCTTGGAAAGTGTAAAGCATTTAAGGAATTTGTTCAAGAACAATACAATCATGCTTGTATATGCCTTTCAACAGATCTTGCTCTTTTTCTAGGAGAAAAGATAGTGCCTTAGCACTCCTTTCCCCCTCATGTTGCTCCTCACCCTATGACACATGTAGTTAACTTAATTTGGGGCCCTTTGTCATTAGAGGTGGTGCTTTTTTTATTTCAAATATCTTGGGGTAGCAACATGATTCTCTCTTACTTCTATCATATCTATTATCTTTAAAGTTTCACCATTCCTTTCGGTATTGTATTCTTCACCCCTTGATGTCCTTTCTTGCATAAATTTATCCTTCATACGAGTACATATGTGTCCCTTGTTAGGACCTATTCTTTGTTTGAAATGGTACATCTCTTATGGATAATCTCTCCTAAGGAAATGTGTGATTCTTCCCCCTAATCTCTCCTTTTCTTCTTTCTTGGGGGGAAAGGATGGCTTTTCTCTCTTTCTTTCTATTTATTGTATCACTATTCCCTTTAGGGATTGCATTTTTCATATGTTGATATCCTTTCTTGCATGAAATGGTATGTACCTTATGATAAATCCCTTCTTAGGGGAGTTTGTGATCTTCCTTCCTTTCTCTCTCTTTGTCTTTGAAGATTAGCTCTTCTTTAGAGTTGTATTTTACATATACTAATGTATTTTCCTATAATTGGATATTTATTCAATGTGATTACATTGTGAATTTGCTTATGTTTTATCTCTCTTTGCAATTTGTGTAATTCTTCTCATTGTCCTTACACTTGGGGGGCAATGATTTCTCTCTCTCTCTCTCTTCTCTAAGGATCTACTTTTCCTTTGTTGAGTGGTGTTTGTTTTATGCTTTGATGTCATTCCTAGTGTGAAGTTGTTGTTTACTCAAGGATTATCTCTTATGCAAGAGGTGTATGTCATTTCCTACAACCTCTTTTTCACTGGGTGATGTACACCTATCATAAACTTACCCCCTCGCATTAGTTCAAAAGTGTGTCATCCTTCATCAATAATCTCTTTCACCTAGCAATAGGAGAAAGGTATGTATTCTTGTTCCCCTTCCATTCTTTTGGTAGAAGATTTTATATTTTATTGAGAAAATCCTCTTGGAGGTAGATGTCTTTTGAGCAAAGATATCTTCTCCTCCAAGGATCCTCTTTACACTTGTTGTAAGATATCTCTTTTTCAACTATCTTATCCTTGTTTGAATAATATTCCCTCTTTAGCCTGGATTTATGACATTGTTGCCTAAAGGATATCTCCTTGGTGTTGAAGGTTAGGTATCCTTATCTCTAAGCTTCCTTAAGACATCAACATAGACCTATGTTGACATCTTAAGGGGGGGCACCCATATCGATCCCTTTGTACTATATTGCACCGTATTTTTTTGCATATCATTCTTGCATGTCTTAAATGGGGTGTTCATTCTCGAAACTAGAGGAAACAAACTCTTACATGAGATGGTTTACACTCAAAACTAGACGGGGTTACACATCACTGAAACCAGAGCAAAAATATTACACGGGATGTCCTTGAAACCAGACATGTATCCACCATTCGCTTCTTTGCGTTCGCACATTCGCCTCTTGGCATTTGCATACACATTCGCCTCTTGGCATTTGCACACGCAGTCACCTCTTAGCATTTGCATTTACATTACATGTCTTAAACAAGTTGATGAAAACTCAAAAACGAGGTGCTTCATACTTGAAACCAAACATCAATTGCACATGTAGGAGGATGAGTGGAACTAGAGGAATAGGGCTAGACTATTCCTACTTTCCTCCCCAACATGGATCACCTAGATGCAAACATCTAGGGGTGAGGTATCTATGATCTCTCCCATCATTCTTCTCATGGATCACCTAGAAAAGCACGTCTAGTGTGTATTCTTGCTCTCTCTCCTTCTTCTCATGAACTCATAGGTTTGTTATTGGCAATTCATGGATGATGCTTGCTTTTCTCTTTTATGTGATCGCTTGTGTTCGTGAGATGGCATTTTTCAAGAATGATATTAGTGGTTGAGACATTTTGATATCGAGGTCTCTTTGGCTAGTTGACTTGAAGTCTTGTTTTTGGTCTTTAGCTTTTGTTGTGTATCTTTTGCCTTTGTTTGTCTTTTTGTCTTTATTTGCCTTTTTCCTTTTTGTCTTGTTTTTTTGTTCCCTTGCATATGTTTGTGTGAGTTAAAATCTTAAGATTGGGGGCTTGGTTCCTCAAAATTAGCAATGTATTATACTTCTTGTGATCTTTCTCCTCATTTCCTCCTCTTCTTCATCTCTCTTTCATCTACTTTACCATGAGTATTTGCATAATATCATACTCCTGCTCAAGTGGGGGATAAATGTAGCATCCTAAAATTACACTCCTTTGCAATTTTTATTTCATTTGAGGCCCTCACCTTAGTGTTTGAATCCCTATGCTTAATTAAGGCCTAATTATGCTTACACCAGGCAAATTTGGTCTTGTCTTCACTTTATCCACCACATAACCCTTAGTTCGGCCCTAAATAGGGTTAGGACTAGGGGTGTGGTACTTTGGTCCTCATTGGGATGATGACACCATGATTTAGTACTCATTAATTAGGCCCCCCTTTGGCCCCCTCTTTCATCTTCAAAAATGAGCAAAAAATCTCTCCATGTGTCGGCCTATGTCAGAAAATTAGCATGTTATTCGATGGGAAAGTATATAAGGAGATTTTCCCCTCTCATTTGCATAGATGGACATCATAACAGAAGGGTGAAATTATCATCATCAAGCATTAAAGCATTGAATCATTTATCATCAAGCATCTCTAGAGGTCTTCAAGGCCGCATTCTTCATTAGTCAGTTGTGGAGCATAATTACATCATTCATTTGTAAACATGTGTGTGTGATTAGGGTTATGTCATGTTCATGTCATTCATACAACATATGAGATTACATTCAAAAAGCAAAGCATCATTATTAGTTATTTCAAATTTGAGGTATATCCTTTCATCATTTATTTCAGTATTTGCAATATTTCAATCTGTTGGAAATTTGGAATTGATTATGTGTTGCATTGATGTTTTGTCATTGATGGCAACACCGGTTGTTTTGGTTATTTACTAGTTTCTGATTAGTTCTGGTAGAGTGGTTGATTATGATATTGATCTGGTAGGATCCGGTATGCTTTGGTTTGAGGAATTGGTTTGGATCTGTCATTCATGCTATTCAGATGTGTATCACGATCAGTTGGTTCGGGATTTGATGACTCAGGAGTTATCATTTGTTCTAGTAAGCCTTTTGGTCATCGGTAAGGGTTTTACCGGTAGATCTTTGTTGAAGATCTTTTGATGCATGTGATAAGTGGTGTTGGTGTGGCTTCTAGATGGCTTTAAAGATGCTGGTTATATTGTTCATGTTCCAATTCATCGGTGGTGTTGGATTTGGTTTATGGCAACCTATTTTGGGTCTGGTGTTATCTAGGTTATAGACCGATTTTTGTAATGTGTTGGAGGATGTTCCTAATGCGTTATCAGTGAGATTTAATGATTGGTTTACATTTTTTTTGGCCTAAGATGACTTGTTTGATCATTGGATTGTGGGTTTATGTTTTGAATTTATTGTATTATCTTTTAGGTGGCCGACCTAATTGTTTAGGTCCCGAGTTGGTATAAATATGATGTAAGATCTCTTTGTAGATCATAGGTTGATAGATCAAGGTTATGGGATCATCTGTGTGTGAATAATGTTGTAATCATATGCAGAAGGTTTGGTTGATCATAGGTGATCGAATTGGATTTGTTAGAGAGGTTTAAGGCCTCCGGTATTGAGTTTAACCGGAACTGTACTCAAGCATAGGAGACGCTATACTTGCAGTTCACTCTTCTTTCTGGATTGTAGTCTGATGTTTATGTAGTCAATGAGGCTCCTTTTTGTGATGAGCAGTGCGCTCTAGGCTATTGGACTTCTTGCAGGTGCCCCCATATATTGAAATCACATACTTGTTGCATAAGTATTATCTGACTGTGGGTAGGTTTCCCACCGTGGTTTTTCTCTTTATTGGGTTTTCTACGTACAAATCTTGGTGTCGTATGTTATGGATGGGTGGTAACTATTCTATGATTTATGTTTATGTTTAAATGCTTTATCAGTCATTCTGGTATTTGGTTTATGCATTCTGGTAATAAGTTTATGTGTTCTGGTAATAAGGATTTAAATGCTTAAAGTTCTATAATCTGGTGACAACTGATTCACCCCCCACCCCACCCTCTTAGTTGTCCTTTGGTTATCTGAATTGTCTAACAATTGGTATCAGAGCTTGGTCCTCTTTGCAGAAGCTTAACCACTTGAGGAAGATCCTATGGCATCTAGCAGTTCAATTTCATTTAGTTCATATGGTGTTGTTTTCCAGAGAGAAACTCCTAGGCTTGATGGAACAAATTATAGGGTATGGAAGATTCAGATGGAGACTCATCTAAGATGTCTTGGAAAATAGATGTGGGAGATCACTGAGAATGGTGTTACATCATTTAATCCAACATCTGGCAATCCTCCTCCGACTAGTCTAGATAAAGAGCTTGAGAATGATTGTAGAGCTAGAGAAGCCCTTTTGTGTGCACTTTCTGATCAACAAATTATGAGACTAACTGACAAATCAACTGCAAAAGCTATATGGGACAAATTGGAGACTCTGAATGAAGGTGATCCTACTGTTAAAATTGCTAAACTTGATGGTTACTGGGTAAGGTATGAAAACCTAAAGATGGAAGAAGATGAAAGGGTTACTGCTTTTATGGAGAGAGTTAATGAGATTGTTTTGGGAATTCAATGTTGTGGTGGATCTCTGAGAGAAGATGAAATAGTTTATAAACTACTGAGAGCTTTACCACTGGATTATAAGATGAAGGCTACTACAATTAATGAGCTTACAACTATGGCAAACACCTTTGTTAATAGGGATACCTTGGTTGGGAAATTATCTTCTTTTGAGCTTGAGGAATTTGAACCTTCTTTTCATGCATTTACATCATGTACTGGCAAGAGTGATTGGAAAGCTTTATATGCGAAGGAACTAGAGGATATGAAGAAAGAAGATGAAGAGTTTGAGAAACTTGAAGCCTTATTTGCTAGAAGAGTACCTAAAGGACCGATAGGAAGTCAATATGAAGGAAAATCATCTTTTAAATGTTTTGCATGTAATAAGATAGGTCATTTTGCATCTAGATGTCTTGAAAGGAATTCAAGATTTGAAGAAATATCTAGAAGGTCTTTTAGGCCTAACCATGACGATTAGAACAAACTTAAGTACATGAAAAACAAAGACAAATCATTCTACTATGCGGATGCAGAAGGTGAAATTGATTTTGATGATGAACCGGCACAAGATTCAGCTAGTGGATCCGACAATGGAAAGGAATGGGTATTTTTGGCTATCAAGGAAGATGATCTGGTACCTGAAGAGAAGGCCCTTGCTGCTAAAATCTAAGACAAAGATGAATGGGTAACTGATAGTGGGTGTTCACATCATATGACTGGAGATAAAAGGAAGTTCTTATCTATGCAAGAATTTGATGGTGGTCTGGTTAGATTTGGAGATGACAAAGCATGCATGATCAAGGGAAAAGTAACAATATCACTGGAAAGTAAGCATAACACTAATAATGTTTAATATGTTGAAGGTTTAAGGCATAATATTTTGAGTGTAGGAAAATTGGTGGATAAGGGATTTCAGTTACAGTTCAAGGATGGAAAATGCAAGATTATCAACAAATCTAGTTTGAAAATTGCAAATGGTACATAGACTAAAGGTAATATCTTTCATTTGAACTCCGGTGAGAAGACATGTTTGATTGCACAAATTGATGAGAGTTGGCTATGGCATAAGAGGTTGTGTCATGTGAATTTTGATTGCATTGTGAAGATCAGTTCTACTAAGGCAGTTAGAGATATACCTAAGATTGTAAAGCCCTATAATCTGGTATGTAAAGAATGTTAAATGGGAAAGCAAGTCAAGATTTCTTTTAAGAGTATACAAGACAAATCTAATGATGTTCTTGATCTTATTCATATTGATTTGTGTGGTCCTGCTAAAATAAAAAAAAATTTAGGGTGATAGATATTTGATGCTAATCATTGATGATTATTCTAGAATGATGTAGGTTACATTTCTAAGGGAGAAGTCTGAAGCATTTGAAAAGTTTAAAATCTTTAAAGCTAAAGTTGAGACAAAAATAGGATTGAAGATTAAATGCTTAAGGTCAGATCGGGGTGGAGAATTCACATCCAGTGAATTTAACAGTTATTGTGAGAAGAATGGGATAAGAAGACAGTTGTCTGCACCCTAGACACCTCAGCGGAATGGAGTTGTGGAAAGGAAGAACATAACTATCTTGGATGCAACTAGAACCATGATGATGGAAGCGAATCTGCCTCATATCTACTGGAGAGAATTTGTAAGCACAAAAATATACACATTCAACATAGTTCATATCAAAGGAGATGTTGGTAAGACACCTTATAAGTTATGGTTTGGTCATACATTGATAGTTAAGTATTTCAAAATCTTTGGTACTAAATGCTATATCAAAAGAGTCGATTCCATTGGAAATTTTGATCCTAGATGTGATGAAGGATTATTTCTTGGTTATTCTAATGAAAGAAAAGCATATAGATGTTATAACAAAAGATTGCAGAGAATTGTGGAGAGTACAAATGTTAAAGTGGATGAGCAGAACAGAAGTCAAATCAGAACTTATGAGAGAGAGAACCGACAGTGGAAATGATCATAACTAAACTGGTAGCACCTATACCAGAATAGAATGTTGAACCAGTTACTCCAGCACTATCAGAAAATTCAACAGTAACTGAAGATCAGGACAGAGGAACAAAAAATCAAAAGACTCCTAGGTATGTAAGGTTGAATCATTCTGAAGATCAGATCATTGGAGACAAAAGAAAAGGAGTGATGACAAGAAGAAGGTTGGCAGTTGATGATGTATGTTTTTTTTCTCAAGTTGAACTAGCATCAATAATTGAAGCTTGTAAAGATGAATATTGGATGAAAGCTATGGAAGAAGAATTAGATCATATAGAAAAAAATAACACATGGACTTTAGTTCCCCAACCTATAAATAAGAATGTTATTAGAACTAAATGGATTTTCGGGAATAAATTGAATGAGGATGGACAAGTTGTGAGGAATAAAGCTAGATTGGTTTATAAAGGATATTCTCAGAAGGAAGGAATTGATTATGGTGAAACCTTTGCACCGGTAGCTAGGATTGAAGCTGTGAGATTATTTATTGCTTATGCTGCTCATAAGAATTACAAGGTTTATCAGATGGATGTTAAGTGTACATTTCTGAATGGAGATCTTGAAGAGGAATTTTATATTGAGCAACCTAATGGATTTTTACTTTCAGATGACAAAAACATGGTTTGTAGGTTAAGGAAAGTTTTATATGGATTGAAACAAGCCCCTAGAGCTTGGTATGCAAGACTAGATAAATATCTTTTGAAGTTTGATTTCACTAAAGGTAATGCTGACAGTAATTTATATTATAAGATCACTGATGATGACATATTGATTATTGAGGTCTTTGTTGATGATATCATTTTTGGAGGTGGAGATAAGTTGTGTATGGAATTCTCTAACAATATGAAGAGTGAATTTGAGATGTCTATGATTGGGGAGATGATATTTTTCTTAGGTTTGCAGATTACTCAAACTGATAAAGGTATTTTCATCTGTCAAACTAAGTAAGCTAGAGAGTTGTTGAAGAAATTTGGTATGGAAAATTGTAAACCAGTTAGTACTCCTATGGTTACAAGTGAGAAATTGACAAAAAAAGATGGATCTACATCAGTAAATCCTATTAGGTACAAATCTATGATTGGTTGTTTGTTATATCTGACTCGCACTAGACCAGATATAATGAATGCATTTTGTATTGTATCAAGATATCAAAGTGATCCTAGAGAAAATCATGAGAGTGCAGTGAAAAGGATTTTCAGGTATTTGCAGGGAACAACTAAATATGGTTTGTGGTATCCTAAAAATGATGACTTTACATTATGTGCATATATAGATGCAGATTGGGCTTGAGATGTTGATGATTGGACGAGCACATCTGGTGGGGCTTTCTTTCTGGGAAAGAAACTTGTTTCATGGATCGACAAGAAGCAGTCATGCACTTCTTTATCTACTGTTGAAGATGAGTATGTTGTTGCTGCTACTAACTATACACAAGTTCTATGGATGAAGCAAATTTTGAAGGATATAAAGGTGGATTGTAATGAACCAGTAGTTATTCATTGTGATACCTCTGTTGCTATTGATATATCAAAGAATCTGATATTTCATTCTATGACAAAGCACATATCTATCAATTATAACTTTTTGAAGGAGAAGGTGGAAGCAAATGAAGTCAGACTGGTTTATGTGAACACTAAAGAGAAGATTGCAAACATTTTCACTAAACCTTTGCCTTAAGAATCATTTGAGTACTTTAGAAACAGGTTGGGGGTATCTACCCCTCCAGTAGAGACCTGAGTGATGTTAATTGGCATCAGTCTGGTATGCATTATCAGATTTATTACTCATTCTGGATTGATGTGGTGGTGCTACTACTCAGGGGGAGTAGTCAACTATATGTTTCAGAGGATTTATGATCTTTATTTGATGTTTTATGCTAGATATTTGGCATTGATGTCAAAGGGGGAGAGATATATGTGAAAAATAGAGCTTAACAAAATATCGATCAAAAGGGAGTTTGGTTCATAACTTCATTGCTATATCATTTTGTGGGAGATTGTTGGTTGTCTTCCATTGGGGGAGACTTGTTTGGCATTTCTTGGCACTTGGAAGTTTTTCACATCTAGTTTTGCCATCAATGCCAAAGGGGGAGATCGTTGGCAATTTGGAATTGATTATGTGTTGCATTGATGTTTTGTCATTGATGGCAACACCGGTTGTTTTGGTTGTTTATCGGTTTCCGATTGGTTTCGGTGGAGTGGTTGATTATGATATTGATCTGGTAGGATATGTTATGCTTTGGTTTGAGGAATTGGTTTAGATCTGTCATTCATGCTATTTAGATGTGTATCATGATCAGTTGGTTCGGGATTTGATGACTCAGGAGCTATCATTTATTCTAGTAAGCCTTTTGGTCACTGGTAAGGGTTTCACCAGCAGAACTTTGTTGAAGATCTTTTGATGCACGTGATAAGTGGTGTTGGTGTGGCTTCTAGATGGCTTTTAGGATGTTGTTGCTTATCTTGTTCATGTTCCAGTTCATCGATGGTGTTGGATTTGGTTTATGGTTGTAGCGTAGAAATTAGGAATCATCAAAACAAGTAGATCAATCAAAACACTAAACATGATAACTTAATCAAAAGAACTCTCATTGAAATGAACCTAATTCCAAAGCACATTCAATAGAGGCACAAAAACAAAGCATTTAAAAGAAAATGTCATGCAAACCATATAACAATTCGGATGCTTCTTCCATGCGGCTCCATTGTTGTTCTTTCCTCTTCAATGGGTTTGTGGATCTCATCTACAAGTGCTCACACAATTGAAAGCAAAAAGCTCAAGAGTACTAGAAGCGAAAGTTCGGTAGTTTGATAGAAATTCGGGATTAAGGATTCGAAGGATCAAGGGATTTGATTGAAGAAATTCATCCAATTTATAGAAAAATTGGAGAGATGAACAAATTAGCATGATAGTGATTCGAATGGAAATTCAAATCAAGAATAGCAAAATTATGACATGTGTATGACAAATTGCTATGCAAGGATTTATGACAATTTATGACAATTTATGACAAATTGCTATGCAAGGATTTATGACATGAATTTGAAATAGAAATAGACATTTAGGAATTTAGGAGAAATTAGAAAATTAGGTTAGAAATGATGACTTGGAAATTAGGAAATTGATGCAAATTAGGTAAATTAATTAATAATTTCTCGTTCATTAATTAATTTACAAAAATAGGAGGAAATTAATTAACCAATTAAATAAACATTTAATTGTGACAAGAAGACTTAGGATAAATAAATAAATTATTAATCCTAAAGGAGGAAATGACAAACCAGGTTAAATGATTAAATCACGAAACCCTAGAAGATGAATTAGCAATGCAAAGACGACAATTAGGTCTTGACAAAGGATAATTGATATCGATTTAATCATGATTTTGGATTGATAAATGACCAGTGTTGATAAATGATTTGATTGAGATTGGTTGACAAAAATCAATGACAAATTGACCAAATTAACATGATTGAAAAGGACAAGGATCGATGACGAATCGATTGCAATATGACAAGATTGACAAGGACAAAGATTGACCCAAAATCATGATTGAAGATTGTTGTCGACAAGACCAAATTCGAAAGTGAGACAGATGAAGAATGCAGAAGAAGGACTCAATGTTCGCAAATGATAAAGACCAAGTGCGTGACATAGGAGAAAATGTTAATGCGACGCAAAAACTCTAAAATGAGGCAATGCGCCAATGTTAAAGTATGACTCCGCAAGCGTTGACCATTTTTAGGTGTCTACATTTTGCCCCTCTTTGAGACAATGCGATTTTAAGCGTTGTTTCAAAGAATAGTAATAAAAATGCCCCAGACAATAATAATGACATATGCATGCCCCCTCGAGGAATTGGTCGGAAATGTCCAGAAAAGAGGCCAATTGATCGATAAAAATGATAGGATCGAACGGACTGACAACCGGAGATCGGATGCATGAAGGACAAGCAATGTATGGTGCACAAGACCGCGACCAACATAAGATGGAGAGGACGCACGTCCATCTATGCAATGACAAAGAGCTATAAATGAGACCAAGAGGGTGAAAATTGCTCATTTGCACTAGACAAAGAGGAGAATTTGTTGCTCTGGACAAGGACATTTGCAGACAGATGGCGAACATTCCAACGGCGGATCACCTTGGAGAACGTGTACGCACATTCAGATGACCGGAGGATGCAGGAGCAGCGGTATGTATCTCGAAAACCCATGTGTTGAATTTCATGAATTTGACGCGTTTGCGGGACATGGCGGGGATGAGGAGGACAGAGGGAGCACCCAGTGATAGAGGCACGTACTCCTTATGACAGACAGTGGACATATGTAGTTTGACATTTTGCAGTCAGCCTGCGGGCCATACTTAGGACAGATAGTCCGATTTTGTACTCCGACATTATTATGATATGTGATATGATATGCATCGATATGATGGATGCAATATGTTATGACTTATGTTTTTTGCATGTATGGATGACTTATGCACTGGTTTATGAACATGTATGGATGCATTTTTATGTATTTTTTTTTATGTATTTATGAAACGAAAAATGCTTGATGTAATATGTGATGGAATGCAAATGTACTAACCAAATGGATGCAGGATGCAGCATATGTGTTTGGAGATCGGAGCACTAGACCGAACTGACTATCCGGACTGACGGAAGAAGTGTTAGTAAGAAGAAATGAGACAGAGGACAATTAGAGATGAAGAAAAATTTGCTTTCAGTAATGCACTTTGTAGGTGAGAACCTTTATTTTTATGTAGCAAAATGGATGCGTAGCATCATGGCATTGAAGGCCAGAGCTGAAATGCAACCCTTTTTGCGAAAGACAGACACATCATAGACAAGCAACAATCACAATCAAAAAAGAAAAGGATCATGAACCATCCCGGTCACTCTAAATCACTCAGTGACATCATCGAGCAACATAGGAACATGACCGAAGCCAAAGATAAATCAGTAAAAAGATAAGATGCACAAACTCCAACAAATAAAACAAACATCTTGATCTTCATTGTCAAAAGTTGAAAGTGCTGATAGGACGATCATGCTGTCTGGTTTCAGGAAATGCGGTACCCCGTCTAAGACAGGACACAGTCTGGTTTCGAGTATACCACACCCTGTATAAGACCCATGATAATGTGCCAAGGACGAATGATTTTGAGGTTGATTGATATGACAATTCTGATCAGTTTGAATGTCTGAGTTGATTGAAAGAAGTTCATCTGTTAATGCGTGATTTCATTAAAGCACGGTGTTGAATTGATTGCAAGTGTCGTTGGATGTATACTTAGTGAGCTGTCGATGCACAAAGGGAATACTTTATTGCAAAAATGCGTGTTTTTGTTTTCGTTTTGCTTTGTTTTCGAGTTTTACAATTTTTTTGTGTTCATTTTTTATTTTCAGGACTTTATTTGATTTTTAGAGATTTTTTTTTAGGACATTATTCGATTTTTAAACTTTTTTCAGGACATTTTTTTTTCAATTTTTATGACTTTTTTTCAGGACTTTTTTCAATTTTTATGACTTTTTTAGAGATTTTGCCCCCAGTGTCTAGCAAGGAAAGGAATATGATAGGTGAATAAATAGGCTTGCTGAAATGTTGGTGGATAGAAGGAAGATAAAGGCCTTTTATTATGGAGACAATACGGATGCAAGTTTCAAGGGCTATGGCGTGATGGGACAAGAGACTGGATATGATAATGTAAAGCAGGAACATGGCATGAGGGACATGTCAAGAGGTTTTTGAAACCATGTTTAAATTTTGCATTTCACGTCCTTACGTCAGATCAAGATCAAGGAATGAAAAAGAGTGTATGGATAGTGATAAGATATGGATAGGATAAGCAAGACCAAGAATGGATAAGGGACATGGACTGAAGGTCGGGATTGGCTATGGGATAATGGTAGAAAGTTGCAATAAGCCAGGGAATATGGATGAAAGGTTGTAATAAGCAAATGGATAAAGACCAAAAACTATGATGGACTAAAAGCTGCAAACAAGATGCATGATGCTCATGACGATCCTCAGCCTTGTCAAGATCAAAGGTGGAAAGAGGAAATGGACATGAGGGACAATAGGATATGAAGGGTAATGACAGGGGTTCAATAGGATAATGAAGGGCAATAGGATATGAAGGAGGAAATCTGCCCCCAAGTGTGGTGTGCAAGAAGTTCATAGATTACACATGACGCCTGTTTGCCAGGTTTTCATCACGGTACTTGCCCAAAGTGCCTGTTTGCCAGGTTTTCACCAATGGACGAATTATTTTTCTTTACTTTACTTTTTCTTTTCTTTTCTTTTTTTTCAATTTTTTTTTTGATTTTTTTGTATTTTGACTTTTTCAATAGAAGATGGACACATGATAGGGGATGGAAGAAGGACTCAAGCATCTTTTTATTTGGATAGTAGCCTTGAAAAGAATGGACCATGAACTTTAAAAGTATGCTCAAAGAAGTTGGTAGGATAAGGACATGGAAAATGAGATGAAACTAAGGCGAGAATTTATGCAAAAGATCGGACCAGAGGGATGGAAGGATGGAAAATATGCATTGGATAATGGATAGGGTATTGGAAGAATTGTGCTTGAGTGGATGGAAATGTTGGCAAGATCGACATTGGCACACACCTTGAGGGGTGATGGACTGATGGAGGAAAGACGTATTTTGGATATTGAGATTTGGATGGAGGAAAGGCTATAGATTTTGGGACATAAGGGCCCAAAACGGATGAAGAAGGTGATGGAGAAATAGACTTGGAAGGTTTGGATGGAGGAATAGCAATTTTGGATGCCAAGTTTGATGTTTCTCTTTGTGCTTCAAGGAGCTTCTTGGGGATCCACATGGTTTTTGATTTTTCATGCTTTTGTGGTTCCTTGGGGTGCATTGCTTGCACAAGGGATTTAGGAACCCATATATATTTTGACTTTGCTTTATTTTGCTCAGTGGGCCTTTGTGGCCTTTTGTATTTTTCTTTTTCTTTATATATCATATTGTTCTTTGTTTTGACATGTCGATTAGATTGGACATGTTGATCTTTGAATACATGTGGATTGCTAGACTTACGACTTTTATGCTTGGCATCCAAATTGCTTGGAGGGGGAAAGGAATGCCTGGATGGATATGAATGAAATGGAGGCATGTGGGATGGATGGAAGGTTCTCCAAGATGTGTGCCTTTGTTGATGTTGCATAGGAGATGGAGGGATATAGGGACCTAGAATGGATGGAAGCGATGATGGGGAAGGTGGACATTTGGATTTTGACTTTGAAGGGATACCAACGCCTTGAGTGTGAGCTCTATAGCCATGACCATTAGTATATTCTTTGATATGGAGGGGTTCTTGCTCATGAAGATCTACTCCTTTGCCTTTATCAATATTTTGACTAATAAGATACTCTTTTCTTTGGGAAGAAGACGCGAGTTCATTATGAGGTGGATGTGATATGAGAGAAATAATGAGATCTTGAAGTGGATTGGATTTCACCAAAGTGGAAGAACCCATTGTTAATGTCAGGGGTTCATGAACATCTTGCACTGCCATGTTAGAATCATGAGGGGGATTAGGATCATGAGGGGGACTAGGATTGTGTAGTAGACATGGTTCAATGACAGGCTCTTCAAGAGATGGAATGGGAGAAATAATGGGATCATCAAAAGAAATACAATCGTGGAGTGTATATGCGGGATTAGGACGTGGAGATGGAGGAACAAGTGGATCTTGCGGAGGATCTAAAGGAATAATTTGATCTTGACAAGGAGGAAGATCATTGGAATCCTCTTTAAAGGTGCTTTGCTCTTGAATTTCAATGGGATCATCGAAAAGGATGGAAGGAATATCTTTATCTTGTTTAGGAAGTGGAATGTCAATGGGATTTGAAAAGACATTTTGTTCATGAAATGGAAGGGGGTCATTTGGGATTGGATGGACTGGGATATCTTGATCTTGCTCAGGGAATGGAGTGTCAATAGGACTTTGGATAGGATGGACAAGAATATGGGAATCATCGTGAGTATCTGGGGAAATGGGATCTTGGTCAACAATTGGATGGGATGATAAGGTTTCAGGATCTTGATCTTGATTTCCTTTAGGACTCATTTCTTCGTGCTCTAAATTATCCTCTTGACATGAGGTTGGACTTTGGATATGTATGGGGGATTCTGACAAGGGATCAATGATTTGGCATGAAGGGGATGCACTTTGAACATTTGTAAGATCAGACATTCCAATCGTAAAGCTTTCTTGCATCTTAGATTTCGATCCACTTTTTGGTATTCGAGGAATCACTTCTTGTTGAGGCACACCTGTCATCAACATTTGTGTGGCCTTCATTTGATCTGGTGTTAAAGGTGTTGCATTAAACAATGGATTGTTTATTATTTTGAATGTGGACTTTTGAGGAATAGTCATTGTCAATGCCTTTGAAGCACGTTTACTCATCAAGGTAGGTTGGGTTTCTTGTTGCACATGTTCTTCATTTGGATGCGGAGAGAAACTTAACAACTCACCACCTTGTTGTTTTTGCACATTAATTTGCTTACTCGAGGAGGTCACATTACTCATCATGTCAAGATATTTTTGTGGGAACCTCTTAAAGACCTTATTCAAGAATTTATCCATCTTTTTTGTCAACTTTGGATCCTTAAGGAACATAACAACATCATCAGAGGCATCGAAATCTGATGAAGAATCTAGTAAAATATTTGGATTTGTTTCTTGCTGAATGCCTTGATCTGAACCAAATCCTTGTGAGAGAGTTTGTTCTTCATACAATGTTTGTATTTCCTGTTGCAAGCTGGACTGATTCCAATTGAAAGGTGCATTTCCTCGTGGAGTTGGTGGGACACTCCCTTGTCCTAGTTTCATAGGTACAAACACTGGTTCATATAATGGTGGTGGTCCAAGTTGAACTGTTCCATATGGTGGTAGAGATGTGTTTGATGAACCTTCAACTTGCACTGTTTGACTAGTTTGAAACTGTGAATTTGCTATGTTGTCCATGGGTTGATACATTGGTTCACTCATCTTCTTAGATCTTGATCTTGTCTCAACAGGCATGTCACTTATGCAAATGCAATGTTTTTTGGAATTTTCAAGGATAATGTATGATATGCAACTAAATGCAAACTAGATAGACGAGCATGCAATCTATGTTTTTGGTTGTTTTGAAGATTTTGACAAACTTTTGAAATGCAAATCTAAAAAGAGACCCTTAGAAAATTGAAATGATGTCTAGACCTCAAAGGACAAAAGGACTTAATGGACAAAGGACAAGATGACAATGTCTCCCCTATATGCTTGGATACTAAGCTAGGTTTGACGAAATGATATTGATGACAAAAGGACAAAAGGTTGACAAGGTCTAGACTTCTTAACAATGACTTAGGGTTTATCAAAGATTTGGATTACTCAAGTATCACAAAACCTAGTTTTGGCACTATATGCAAAGGGATACTACTATGCAAGTGACCCTAATATGATATGATAATGACCTAAGCTTAATGAAGAGACCTAGGGTATGCAAATATGAATGAATGACAATGATATGACTTTGATGCAAGAGGACATATGCAATTGGATGACTCTTATTGATATGCAAAGGAATATGACCTAGGTGGAAACCTAACCTTGATACTTGACAATGACTTTGCAAAATGCAACCTAGGATGAACCTAAATGCAAGTGACATAAATGTTAAGACAAGATTTTGAACAATGTTTGATAATCATGTTTGAAGGTGTGCTTTGAACCTTGTTGAACTTTTGTTGGATGAATGTCTCTTGTGTTTAATCTTGTTTTGATCAATGTGTTTTGCTTTTGAAATGGGATAACATTCAACTTTCGACAATCAAAGAATACAAGATGTTACAACATAGACTCAAGACAATCATGCTCATTTCCACATTCCTTAGGGTAGGCAAAGACATTAGGTACTTGAGAGGTAGACTCATTATGGGATTCAAGGAGAATACATAGATGCTTGACCCCACGGGCTCCCCTCCACGGCACTCACTTCTCAGGGCAGCCAAGCATCAGCCCCCATGGAATCTCCCCATGGCGAACTTAGTATCTCTTCCAAGTATCCGAATTTGTCCTTCTCAAGCAACTAGAAGGGTTTTTGGCCTCTAAAAACAAGGTGTTTAATAAGGATTTCTGTTAAGCATTACTCCTTGATGTCATGCAAGCATGATTGAGACATTAAGCCCATCAAGATACCAAACAAATGTAGTCGCGCAAGCACGATTTAGACCAAAAGGCCCTACTTAGATGTTGATATGAGAAAGAGTTCAAGGGTCATCACTTCCCAAGTAACTGCAATTCCCACGTAACACTTCCTTCAAAGCTTTCGCTCATCGGGTTTTTTTTTATAGTGAGTTAGAATGCCAAGGAATTCTAGCCGTACTCACTTTGGGTCGTCCCCTTCTCACGATTATCACTTGCTTGCTAAAGCAAAGTGGTCGGGAAGGCAGGCCCTCTAATGGAGACAAACAATCAACAACACAAGCATGGTATCGAAGATCTGGATTTCTGATCACCCTTTGAAGGATGAGAGCATACTCTCCTACTCCAATGTCATACTTAACAAACAAAGCAAACAAAGGTTCATTTCCACCTATTTATAAATCACTAAGTGCCTAATAAAAAAAGTCAAACACACAATTTGGTTGTTTCTCCAAGGCAACCTGCAAAACCCAAGTTAGATGTTTGATTTGTTGTCTTTGACCATCGAATCTGCATAACACATGTTAGTAGTTTGATTTTTAGTCTTTGTCATGCGTATGCCAAGATCCTGCACAAATAATCAGTACCAAAATCCAAAGCATAGAAAACAGAATGCAAAAACACCAAAGATTTCAAGTAAAAACTGCATTTTTCACCTCTGATCTGGACTTTACACAGGCGCAGAAGTCAGGACACAGGCGCAGAAGTCAGGACACAAGCGTAGGATGTCTAACACAAGCGCAGAATGTTTTAACACAGGCGCAAGATGTCTCAACACAGGCGCAGAATGCTTCACACAAGCGCAGAAGTGTCCAGAATGCACTGCACGGCTCTGTTTTTGAGTTATTTGACCTGCAAATCAGCTTAGAAGCACTCCAAAACACAATAAGATGGTTAGAAGGTTAGTATTCACGTCGGGTTCACCAGTTAATGTAGCGTAGAAATTAGGAATCATCAAAACAAGTAGATCAATCAAAACACTAAACATGATAACTTAATCAAAAGAACTCTCATTGAAATGAACCTAATTCCAAAGCACATTCAATAGAGGCACAAAAACAAAGCATTTAAAAGAAAATGTCATGCAAACCATATAACAATTCGGATGCTTCTTCCATGCGGCTCCATTGTTGTTCTTTCCTCTTCAATGGGTTTGTGGATCTCATCTACAAGTGCTCACACAATTGAAAGCAAAAAGCTCAAGAGTACTAGAAGCGAAAGTTCGGTAGTTTGATAGAAATTCGGGATTAAGGATTCGAAGGATCAAGGGATTTGATTGAAGAAATTCATCCAATTTATAGAAAAATTGGAGAGATGAACAAATTAGCATGATAGTGATTCGAATGGAAATTCAAATCAAGAATAGCAAAATTATGACATGTGTATGACAAATTGCTATGCAAGGATTTATGACAATTTATGACAATTTATGACAAATTGCTATGCAAGGATTTATGACATGAATTTGAAATAGAAATAGACATTTAGGAATTTAGGAGAAATTAGAAAATTAGGTTAGAAATGATGACTTGGAAATTAGGAAATTGATGCAAATTAGGTAAATTAATTAATAATTTCTCGTTCATTAATTAATTTACAAAAATAGGAGGAAATTAATTAACCAATTAAATAAACATTTAATTGTGACAAGAAGACTTAGGATAAATAAATAAATTATTAATCCTAAAGGAGGAAATGACAAACCAGGTTAAATGATTAAATCACGAAACCCTAGAAGATGAATTAGCAATGCAAAGACGACAATTAGGTCTTGACAAAGGATAATTGATATCGATTTAATCATGATTTTGGATTGATAAATGACCAGTGTTGATAAATGATTTGATTGAGATTGGTTGACAAAAATCAATGACAAATTGACCAAATTAACATGATTGAAAAGGACAAGGATCGATGACGAATCGATTGCAATATGACAAGATTGACAAGGACAAAGATCGACCCAAAATCATGATTGAAGATTGCTGTCGACAAGACCAAATTCGAAAGTGAGACAGATGAAGAATGCAGAAGAAGGACTCAATGTTCGCAAATGATAAAGACCAAGTGCGTGACATAGGAGAAAATGTTAATGCGACGCAAAAACTCTAAAATGAGGCAATGCGCCAATGTTAAAGTATGACTCCGCAAGCGTTGACCATTTTTAGGTGTCTACAATGGTGACCTATTTTGGGTCCCATGTTATCTAGGTTATGGACCGATTTCTGTAACGTGTTGGAGGATGTTCTTGATGCGTTATCGACGAGATTTAATGATTGGTTTACATTGTTTTCGGCCTAAGCCGACTTGGTTGATCATTGGATTATGGGTTTATGTTATGAATTTATTGTATTATCTTTTATGTGGTCGACCTAATTATTTAGGTCCCGGGTTGGTATAAATATGATGTAAGATCTCTTTGTAGATCATAGGTTGATAGATTAAGGTTATGGGATGATATGTGTGCGAATAATGTTGCAATCATATGCAGAAGGTTTGGTTGATTATAGGTGATTGAATTGGGTTTTTTAGAGAGGTTTAAGGCAGGTTCGATATTGAGCTTAACTGTAACTGTACTCAAACATAGGAGATGTTATACTTGCAGTTCACTCTTCTTTCCAGATTGTAGTCTGATGTTTATGTAGTCAATGAGGCTCCTTTTTGTGATGAGCAATGCATTCTATGCTATTGGCCTTCTTGCATGTGCAGGCCCCTCATATTGTAATCACATACTTACTACAAAAGTATTATCTGACTGTGGGTAGGTTTCCCATCGTGGTTTTTCCCTTTACTAGGTTTTCCATGTACAAATCTTGGTGTCATGTGTTATGGATGGATGGAAATTGCTCTATGATTTATGTTTATGTTTAAATGCTTTATCAGTCATTCTGGTATTTGGTTTATGCATTTCGGTATTAATTTTATGTGTTCCAGTAATAAGGATTTAAATGCTTAAAGTTTTATAATCCGGTGGCAACTGATTCACCCCCCCCCCCTCAATTGTCCTCTGGTTATCTGAGTTGTCTAACACAATCAAGGTTAATTCCTTAACCTAAGTCAAACCCCTATTCCTAACTTATTTCCCCTTCTTTCTATGTGTAAGAAACATGTAGGAAGCTATGATCTTTAGATTAGGCATTATTTGTAGAGATGAATCAACCCTATTTGGCATGCGAAAAGTTAGGAGGACCACAATGATGGGCGCTTTGGTCCCAACATTTTTGGAGCTTTTTTAGGGATCATGTCTTAATCTACATATACTACTTAGATCCAGGTGTGTGCCTCAATTTGACGATTGTAGCTCACTGTTTCCACATTTTTACCTTTATTTTCAACACTTTAACCTAATTTCAACATTTCAACTCACAAAAGAGGACAAATCAATTCACGCCCCCTTAAAACCATTTAGTATTCAATCCTTATCATTTTTTATTTGTGACTGAATCTATTGGATTCCACCCTCTTTTGAATGTAATGGAAAATTAGCGATTTTCATCCCTTTAATAGTGGAAACCCTAAATTTCCACCCATTACATATTTCCAATGATGTTAGGTATTTTATGTGTAGGCATAGAAGTTTCACTTAATTTCCCATGGAAAATGTTAGTTGACTCAAGCTCTACACCTCTTAGGGAAGAAATAAGTTTACAACTTCTTCTCACAAGGATATTAGATGTAGGGCTCAAAGTCATAAAACTCATGCACAAAGCCAATGAAAGAAATGTCTATATAATACAAATCTTTAAGAAATTAACTATTTAAACATTACATAAAATGAAGAAAATTTGAACCTCTAGCTATCAAATGAATGTAACTATGAGTGCATAAGCTATATGATTGCAAATATGAAGTGAAATGTATACAAATCAAATCTAAAAATCAGAAGTACGCATAGGATATGTTAGGTTCACCAAAATGTGAGGTGGGGAAATAGGATTCATAAGTCTATACATGCAAACAAGGAATTTATTTCCTACCTACCAGTCACATTAGAAAGAGAATGATCCACTAGGCTCAATATGACTTAAGCACAAAGTGTATGCAATGGTCCTTCACTATAAAAGAATATGACTATGTAAATTGTAATTGAAGAATGAAAAAAGTAGGTCTAAATACATTGAAAAGATAATTTTCAACATCCATAGGAAGACAGAGAACTAGTAGACCAATTCCAAAAAAAGGACCGACGGAGTTGATGGAGACTAACCTGCAGTCTAAATTTCAAGTTGAAGTGGAGCGAGAAAGGCGATCTACTTGGCCTGCTTCTTGGACTAAAGCAATTTTCTTAGCCCACTCTTGACAGTTTCAACTCTAACAAATTACAAACTATAGCCCTCCTCTTGCTTGATCTATAACTATATTTTTAGGTCCATCACTTGTTCCTACAAATGTAAAAGAGAGAAAAAGTTGGGTAGAAAGGGGTTTGCTCAAGTCAAACCACAATTTTAGGAATTAACCTTGAAATTGAATTGAATTGGAAGCATTATGTTAGGCAGCAAAGGCTAAAACTAAAAATGGAATGTTTATACCTTAATAAACTTTCTTGGTATCAAAATGCTTATGAAGATGTTGATATTGACTTGAATGAGTTGACTTTAGGAATGGAAGATCATGGATGTCATCACAAATGCATAGATCTACAAATTATTCCTAATCTTCCATGCCTTGATACTTGATCTCTTGCTCTTGGAATTGAATTATCTCTTGTCTCCTTTTGTGTTTATATTGTCAAGCTACTTCACACTCTCTCAAAATGAGGGAGGATACCTTTCTTATATACCTCTCCCAAGCATTTCAAGGTGCAAAACTCAGATCAGATCAGGTTGACACGAGAAAAGATTTCCCACTCAACCAAGTTGATCAATAAGTGGTTCAAGTTTGGGGCCAAACATGGAGGAGCATGTGCCCTGATTGGCCCGCTCCTGAGAGTGGGTCTCCCCAGGTGCCTTGCTCCCTCTGAAATGGTCCCAAATTTGGACCTGAGGTCCAAAATGGGATGGAGAAGGTGAAATGAGATGCTAAATTGGGTCGAGCATGTCAGGAAAAAAAGGCCATTAATTAGTATTTCATATGCTAATACAGTGGACAGATAACCCATCTGGGGTTTTGTAGCCTTTATAGAAGGTCTCTATGGTGTTTTTGGATCTCAAAGTGAGTTTCCTATTTTTTAGGGAAGACACATCAAGGGTTCGTGGAGCCTTGTAGGAGGCTTTGTGAGCTTTTTTGATGTTATGAGATAGACTCCTATTATTTAGGAGGGGACTAGCAGTCAACATGTTGACCACTCGGAGGCCAGTGGAGTATTGCAGGATGTCTTATGAGCATTTCCAGATGTTTTGAGACAATTTCCTATTTTTTTGGATAATCCCTATTTTTTAGGAGGTTGGCAATTGGAACAATAAAATATGGCCTAGATAAGCAATAAATTGCATAAGGATGCAATTTACAATGCTACACATTCATCACACATTAAGCAGAAAGTAGAGCAAGAAGATTTGAGGAAGTTGAATGATAAAAGAATGGCAAAAGTGTTTGATTAGTGTGTCAATGCACACAACAAATCACAGAAGAACTTAGACGAGTTTAAAGACTTTGTTGTTGAAGTCACTGCTCTTTATTAGCTTTGTTTAAGATGACCCGAGTCTACCAAGAATATTAAAAGTTAGATTAACTCGATTGAGTCTCAAATCCTTCAATTGGCCAAGACCTTTGATTTGATAAAAGATAAGGATGGTTCCATTAGAGTTCAAGTGGATAAACTACATTTGCAACTATCTTTGTTGTAAGACAAGAGGGATCAAATAAAGAAACAATATAGTTTGTTAAGAGAGATATTAAACCTGAGATTAGCTTCATTGTCCAGAGTATTAGGAGAAGCAAAGAAGATAGACAAAAAAGAAAGTACTTAACAATGTGGATGAGGTAGAGGATTTATATGTACAATTTGTGTGTGAAAATCAAATTATTTTTTCTTCAAAGATGAACTGGCATGCAACTCTAGCCCACCTCAAGGTAATGTATAAGGGTATCTTACCCTCTGAGAGAGTTGCCAGTGCATGGTTAAGAATTTTTTGTGTTTTGAGATGGATAGCAGTATCATTTTTGAAAAAATCATGTATATGATATCAATTTTGAGGGATCTCCACCTAAATGAGAGAGTTTTTGCAATAAGTGGACATAATTAGGGGTAGCATATGTAGTGTTTTTTTATTTTTATTGTAGATATCATGCCCTTTGTCCTTGATGTCAAAGGGGGAGAGAATGTATATTGCTGGTTATTTGTCAAAGGGGGAGTATGTACAATTAAAGGAAGATAAAATTTGTAGATATATATGTGTGTGGGCATCGATGTCAAAGGGGGAGATTGTTGGCAGTATGTGTTGTGATTGATGTTAACTTGATGTTTGACAATATGTGTTATTATTGAGGAGACGAATAGAATATGTGTTGTGGTCATTAATGAATCATATGATGTGTATCCAATATATTTGAGAGAAGATGTGCCTCTAACACAGATGGTGTCTTGGATTAGCATGAAAGTCAACATGAAACTTTAGTAGTTGTATCCACATCAATACATTAGTTTGAAAGTTCATTGTAAATATATGGTAACACATTGTTACTTATGCTTTATCCTTTGGTTGTGTGATATTGTTGCAATAGCTAGTAGCTACGTGTTCTAGGAGTTTGTTGGTTGATATTTGTGACTAGATTCATACCTATGCTATTGTATAAATTTGTCTAAGTATTGAATAATGCATCTTCTCAAGACTCTCAATTAATCATATTTCTCTCAAATCATTTAATCATTCAACCTTTCCTTTCCTAAAATTAATTAAATTATTTTATTATTAAATTAGTTGAGATTTAATAGCCTTAATTAATTAATCTTTATTATTTAATTAAATTCAATTCTCAATTTCCCATAATTAAATGATTTCTCCAAATTATTTAATTATCTAATTTATTCCTTTCTAAATAATTAAAATTTTCAAAATTTCAAATTTCCCCAAATTCTAATTTTAAATTAATTTCAAATAAAATATGCATGTCATTTCATGTTTTTGAAAATCAAAATTCAAATTAAAAGCAAATTCATGCCAAATTGCTACGATACATGCTAAAATTCTAATTGTCGTTGATTCTGAGTTCAAGTCTCAATCAGTTTTTTCAAACAGATCAATCAATTCACTCATCTCCTCAATCTAATCAGTTAATTAGTCAATCAAGTTAGTTAACTAACTAATCAAATCAATTCACTAATCAATCAAGCTAGTCAACTCCCAATCAATTCAGTCATCCAACCAATTCAATTTGAAATCTTCTAGAATCAACTTTATCTCAATCAATATCATTTGTTGATCGATTCAGTTCTCAAATCAATCTCAACCATTTGAATCTCCTCTCTATAATCTATATATTTGACATCATTCTCCCTTTTTATCAACCACTGTCTTCTAATTTCTTGTGTCATTTTCATGCAGGTTTCCCAATGCAATACTGAGAGCCACCCAACCGCAAGATGCAGAAGAGAAATGGAAGCAAGAGATTAATTTAGAAAAGAGGGTTTTCCTTAATTGATTGCATGCTTTGTTGAATTTAATTAACTTTCATTGTTATTACACTTAATTAATCCGATTTGAGTTTTTAGTGGTTAACTTGTTAACTCTTATAGAAACTAGGATGTAATGCAAAATCTATGGGGGATTATGAAACATTGAAGGCCATAAGAAAATGCCTAAGATTGTTGATGATAGACTACAAATGTAGTTGGACTAGATACTCTACTAAGAGTTTGGGTGAGGAAGTTGTCATTGAAGCCAAAGTCTTTCAAACCTCTACTGAAGGATCTCTCTTTTAGTTGTGACCTGAATGTGAGGTGATTTTTGTTCTTCCTCTTCTAAGACAAAGGTGATTCCTATATACTGGGTTGCATTTTTCTTTAATATCCAAGCAAGGTTGTTTAATCCTAAGATGATGTATTCTTGGTCATTGATGAATCCTAAGTCGGGTTGTAAGACTGGGAATATATCATACTAGGGCGTGGTGTATGGATCTACTACCCATGTGCTCCATCCCCGTTGTATTGGTTGAAAACTCTCAAACTCGACATAAGCAACATGAGGACTAATGCAAGCCCCCCAATCTGATACCTCTCGTGTTGATCTAGGAAAATATGTTGTAACCTATGGAACAATTTGGACCTCACCAAACTGCCTCAACGCCCACTCTGGCAATAATCTACTGGGAGTTGACTATCCTACCAATCAGATATCTCTATTGTCTATAGTAGAGAAGATGGTGTGCATTGTCATCCCATCCAGGGCAATCCAAATAAGCTCTCCATATAAAGTGTTGAAAGACATTGATAGAATGACACCAATATAAGGTATGACCCATCCCTTTGTGTTAAATGACACCTGTGTACCTGTAAGTGTATGGATCCTCTACCTGCAACTCAACATGAACTACTGGCCGAAACATAATGATATTCTCCCATGCCCAGACCTAAAGGTGTGTGATCCCACAACTGATAGAGAGATAACCCAAGTACACAACCGAATGCATCTCGTAGTACAACATCGCAAGAACATAAGTGCCCCAAGCATACACTTGATCCTCACGAATCATGCCAACTAGAATCCTACTCCATCCTACTTGGAATCCATGATTCTATCAATCTCCAAGAGTAATAACCCTGATATCAAACTACACATCACAATGGTCAAACCATCATACTCCCTCATCAAATGGTCCCAATTGATCTCATAAAGTTCCTCAATCCCAAGATCATGTTGCTCACACTCATAAAACTTACAAAGCGTGATAATCTCTGACCTATGATCATAATTAACTTGCTCTCCATGAATAGGAATATGCAGAATCCTCCACACGTCCTCAAGAGTCACTAAAGCCTTACCGGTCAACAAGTGGAATGAGTAGTTCTCTATATGCCATTTCTCTACAAGGGCGGTAATAAGACCCCTATTGGTCGTAACCTCAGGGAGATACAAAATGTGATGCAAGCCAACTCATTGAAATAAATCTTGATCCTCATTGGTTAGATCATCATGCAAGGCAAGGCCCTTAGGCCATTCTTAACGCGTACCAAGAATGAGAAACATCCCCTACAAGTCAAATTGAGCACGAGTAAATACAAAAAAAACCACATACCTGACTATTAGATCAAATTTGAGAAAAACATTCACAAATTTTGCCATTGGAACAAATATGAATTTGATAAGTTTCATGAAGGTCAAATGTGAAACAATTACTAAATATGAGAAACACTTAAATCTTTTGCGAAACAATAAAGTCAATTGTGAAATGTTTAATGTGCATGCGAAATCATGAGATAAAATGCAAAAACCTTAACATCATATGCAAAATAATTGCAAATGTGAAATTGTAACAACGAATGTGACATAGAAAACACGCATGTGAAAAAATCGATATTCAAATGCGAAAAAAGTTAAATTTTGCAATTTCGACAAAATTTGGAAATTGACAGAAATCAAGTAAAATTTGACAAGTGGGTCAAGAGTATTCACCATGTTGCTTGTGCCCTCTGGACATTGGTATGGCCTCACTTGCTCGGACAAGTGTCGACATGCTCCAATGCCAGCCATCACACTCAAAATGCTCAAAATCTACTCAAAATCACATTGAATGCTTTGAACTCTTAGAATGCAAATGAGGCGAATGAACCCTATAATTTTCAATTTATAGCCAAAATTAGGGTTTTTTCAACCAAAACTATTGCGGTCAAATTCCACTTTGCACAGCTTGTAGGTCAGCCAAATGAGCTCGAAACTGGAAATTAGCACTCATGATCACATTATTGTTAAATTGGTCTCAATTTCAAAAAAATTTGACCAATTTCCCAAGGGGGCACAATTACACCCTACTATCATCGGGGTAGGAATTTTTTAGGTTGTATTTTTCATAAATTGATGTCCTTTTTTGCATGGGATTATCCTTCATGCGAGTACATGCGTGTTCCTTGGTTAGGATCTATTCCTTGCTTGAAACAAACATCTCTTATGAATAAACTCTCCTTAGGGGGGGTGTGATGCTTCATCTTAATTCTACATCTTTCCTTTTTCGAAGATTACCTCTTCTTTAGAGATTCATTTTACATATCTGGATGTCTTTTCTTGCATTGGATATTCCTTCACATGAGTACATGGGTGTTCCTCATTTAGGACCTTTCCTTACTTGGAGTGGTACATCTTTCTTATGTATAATCTCTCTTTGGAAGTGTCATTTTCTCATTGTCCCTATGCTTGGGGGGCATTGATTTTTGCCTATTCTTTCTAAGGATCCACATTTCCTTTGTTGAGTGATGTTTACTAATGATTTGATGTCATTCCTTGTATGAAGTTGTTTGTTCGCTCGAGGATTCTCTCTTATGCAAGAGGTGTGTATCCTTGTCTCCAACTTCTTTGCACTTGACAATGTATATCTATTATAAATAAACCCTTCACTTTGGGTCAAAAGTGTGTCATCCTTCATCAAGAATCCCTTTAACTTAAGCAATAAGGAGGATGGTATGCATTCTTGTTCTCCTTCCTCTCTTTTGCTAGAAGATGTTATGTTTGTTCAAAAACTCCTGTCGAGGGTAGATATCTTTTGAGCAAAGATCTCTTTTCCTCCAAGGATCCCTTTACACTTGTTGCATGATATCTCTTTTTCAACTATATTGTCCTTTCTTGTAAGATTAATGCCTCTTTAGCTTTATTTTATGAACATTGTTTCCTAAAATGATATCTCCTTGGTGATGAAGGTGTGTATCCTTGTTTCTAGATTTCTTAATAATCAACATATAGCTATTTTGATATCTTAAGGGGGGGGAGAGCATATCACCCTCTCTGTACTATATTTTTTCATGTATTAAATGGGGTGTTCATTCTCAAAACCAAATAAAACAAAGTCTTATATGAGATTCTTCATGCCCGAACCCAAACGCAACATTTATACTTTTCTTATACGAGATGCACATTCTCGAAACCAGAGAAAAAAATCTTGCATGAGATGTCCTTAAAATCAGAGCAAACAAACTCTTACATGAGATGTTCCTGAAATTAGACACATTTTCATTTGCATTTCATGTCTTATGCAGGTCGTTGCATGCTTGAAACCAGAGAAAACATACTCTTATATGGGATGATTAACATCTAAAACTAGAAAGTTGTATACATAGAAGGATGAGTGGAACTAGCAAAACACAACTAGACTATTCCTACTCTCCTCCCCAACATGGATCACCTAGGAAAATACAACTACCCTAAGACATCCAAGTCCTCTTTCACTCTTCTTCTCATGGATCACCTAGTAAAACACAACTAGAGTGTGATATCCATGTTTTCCCTTTATTTTCTTCATGAGCTCATAGCTTTGCTATTTGTGGTAAAAGGTTTGATGCATGCTATTTCTCTTTTTATGTGATCGCTTGTGTCTTTGTGATGGAATTTCAACAATGATATTAGTGGTGGAGACATTTGTATTATCAAGGTCTCTTTAGTTAGTTGACTTGAGGTCTTTTTTGGGTTTTTAGCTTTTGTGTTGTGTGTCATTTGCCTTTTTATCTTTTTTCTTGTTTTGCATGCCCTTGCATGTGATTGTGTGAGTTAAGATCCTAATACTGGGGGCTTGGTTCCTCAAAATTAGTGATGTCTTATACTCCTTGTGATCTCGCTCCTAATTACTCCTTTCTTTCATCTTTCATCTACTTTACCACAAGTATTTGAATAGGCTCATACTCTCGCTAAAGTGGGGGCTAAATGTAGCATCGTAAATTGTCACTAATCCAATTTACACCTCATGTTTATGCCCCTACTTTAGCATGTCTTTTCATTATCCCCTTCTAGGTCTATTTGTGCCTATTCTCCATCTTTGAGGCCATGAACAACTTTTTGTGGGTCCTACCATGGGATACCCACCCTCTTTCAACATTGTTTTGGTCCTGATTGTGGTGGGACTAGGGTGTGGAATACCCTGGTTTGGACCATGGAGCCCCAAAACACCATGGTCCTACTCAATCTAGCCCCAATTTGAAATAGGAAAGGGGCTATATCTCATTGGTAAGATTTGATCCTCGTGGCTCCACAATTATTAGAGGTCGGCCTAATCGGTAATTTACCTAAAAACCCCTATATAAAGACATCTCATTAATTCATTTTTGTATCCACATCCTACCTAAAGTATTTGTGCATCCGCGAAGCATTCATTATCAAGAATTTTCAAAGATCTTCAAGGCTGCATATTCATCATTCAACCATTGTGGAGCAAAATTACATCAACCTTATGCAAACATGTGTGTGTGATTAGGGTTTTGTCATGTTCATGCCATTTCATACAACATTTGTGATTACATTCAAAGAGAAAAGCATCATCATCAACAATTGAAAAGAGGTATATCTATTCAAAATTTATTTCAGTATTTGCATTATTTCATTCAAGGTTAATTCCCAAACCGAGGTTTAACTTAGGCAAACCCATATTCCAACAATTTCCCCTTTCTTTCTATGTGCAAGAAATAGGTATAGAGTTGTGTTCAAGAGGATCAACCTAATTCACAGAGATGAATAGGTTCGATTTTCAATGGCAAGAAATTCAGAGGACCATGGCAAACTGATACTACCTGGTCTCGAAAAATTAGGCCGAACTTCTAGGAATAGATCTGAAACATGTTCTTTTGCCTAAATCCAAGTTGGTGGCTCCATATGACATTTGTAGCTCATCGTTTATGCCTGATTACTTCATTTATCACCTATTTTTCCCTAATATTCAACAATCCAATTCAATTCAATTTAAGGAGGAGAGAGCCCTATCAAAGGAACCAATAATCTGATCAGAATTAGGGTCTTTCAAGGATAGATCTATTAGATTCCTCTCCTCCTAATGTAATGGTTAATCAGTTAATTAAGTGGTTTTATTTAACCCTAACCCTAATTTTACACCATCACACTTCTGAAGGGATTGTGTTACATGGACTAGAAGGAATTAAAGAATGGCGTAATTTTGGGTGATGAACACATCAATTTTATAAAGAAGTGCATACATATCTTATTAGTTAATATTGAATTGATTGCATAACATAGAACACAACTTCTAAAAAATGGACAAGGAATTATACACAAATTACAATTTTTTTGTAAAATTTGTAATGCCATTAATAAGTTCTAACCTCTTATAGACAAGAATGCACATCTTTAAATTTGTAAAATACAAAACACATGTAAATAACAAAAACTCTAAAAAACTTACAAGAATATAATCGTTTTAATGGTTTATTGATGAAAAATTGGTAAAAAAGAAGAAGAAGAAGAATATTACACAAATATAATCCAAAAATAAAACCAAAATAAGATATACCAAGCAAGTCTTCAAAATAGATATTACTTAGAAGTAAGGGGATTCTCGTTTTATTAGCCGATAGGCTATATAGCGTGGGGTTCCACCCCAAACCTATCTCACGCCTACAATCTGTCTTCCATCACCATTCCACATCTAACTTTATAGTTGTAAATAAAATCATATCAAATCTGAGCTTCCAACCATGATTTATATCACGCTTTAAAGTCATAGAATTTATTACTAGACATGACTTTTTTGGTGGCGATGTCTAGCTTCCATTATCATCTCTATTGACCTATTATCTACATAATGTCAAGATAAAATCTATGATATTCTTACAATGAATATGTATCAATCTGCTCCATCATTACTCTTGGCTTGGATATCTATCTTACCATAAAGTAGATCCGATTTGCTGCTAGCTTCCACTTAGTGTAGTGATTAGCTGTCAACTACTCTAATAGTTTGCATTCACCGACTTCTCATCACCGCCCAAGTTATCTATAAATAAAGTTCAACAGATGGATTGCATTAGCTGCAGAGAATTAAAGGGCAACATTTTGAAAAATAAAGGACAATAAAAGAGCATTTTCTAGTTGTGTTCTAGTCATTTGATTTTAGATTGTTTTCTATTGTAGCTATCAAAACATAGTTTTGACACTGAATTTTTTATTTTATATCTCCATTACTCTACAGAAGAAAAAAATTCTCCATACTGCTAAGTTGTAGAGAAAAAGTTCTACATACTATTGTCTTTAGATGGATTACTATCTCCCAAAGGGCATGACTTTATGCAGTTTGGAATCGCACTATGCAAACATGGAACATTTCTTTCCTTTCTTTACAGTGCTCATATGTAAGTATTTTTTGTGAAATTCTAGGTATGTGTGAAATGTTATGGTTTTTTTCATCTTTGTTTTAATTTTTGATCATCTATTTTCTTTTGAAATAACCATTTTTCTTGCGCTGTTAAAACTATAGCAGATTTGATTTGCGAAGATTTTTGTCTGTTATTGTTGCATAAGCGATGCAAAATTCATCAAGCCATAGGCCCGTTATCTTTTTTTAGTATTCCTTAATTTGTAATGACCTTGCAAGGTTTGAGAGGGATGTGAGAGTTACTTTGGGTTGAGGGTGAATCAAATAGTAGAAAGTTTTTGTTGGATTAGTCAGTGTTTTATTTTTGGGTTAATCAATGTCGTGCTATTGGATTTGGAATCAGTTGGCAGAGTACGTGGTGAAAAATCCCCCAAATTCTTTTTTGATTCATACTGTTGGGATTTTTAATATTTAATGGGGCAAGTTGTGTTAATTAGTCGATAGGCTATATTATAGATGGGGTTTGGCTGGAAACAATTCTTACATAGAAAAACCAGTTGTCGCTAAATAGTTTTGACCATAATATTAAATGTCCTTCAATAAATACAATAATATCAAATTTTATTTCATTTAATGTGAGATGTTTCAATTTCAAATATAAGAATATTTGATATAGCCTGAATCAAATGTTAGATTTTCCTTTAATGCATTATTCTACATATGGAAAATAGATCACTGTCTATTTTTCTGTATAGTCAGTAATGTAGAATAAATTACAAAATATTTGCAGCAGACAAGAGAGAAAACATTAGCGTGTTTACTATTTTCATATCCTTAATTTTTTTTATTTACCGTGTTCTTGTTTGCCCCTGTGAGAATTTGCCAAGATCTAGAGACAATGGAAAGCACAAATAAGAGAGACAAAATATATGATAGGAATAAATTGTATTCTATCAAGATACAAAATATGATCAACTGGATCATTACAAGATGTTCAATGAATGCCCATCCAAACAATGTAGATGAGCATGCCTATATAAGCAAGGCTTATGGATATGTGAGCACACAAACATGACATGTGGCTTAATAAGAAACAAGGGTAGGTAGGAAATAGGTTTGGGTAGGTAGGAGAAACAATATAATATTCCACATGAGGTGGAATGTAACAACAAGATAAGATCAACACCATAAAAGGTGGAAATTCTCCTACACAGACTATCCCAATGTGGCACAAACACCCAAGTGTCTCATACCCAAACTACTATTAAATGCATGTACCTAAGTAAACTTAAGTAAAGTGTAATAATATACATGATGAATAATTATTTACACCAACAACCCCCTTTTAATTTGTTTATGTTGAGATATTAAGATAAAAAAACTCCAAGTAAGGAATGCCATGTTCTTGGAAAAATGTTTCATTATATAAATTCAAAGATGCCACTATCCCACTAACATCAAATTTTTTATTTTTTTTAGTTGTCTTCGTATGCGACTCGTATGCCACTTAACTGCTTGTGGAATCAATTATGCGCACAAAGGTCAAAAAGTACACATTTCAAAGTGTTGTCTGATACCTAACTAATATGTTCCAGTAACCGTCCACTCAAAATCGCTAGTACTTGTGGACAAATGTCCCAATAGTTTCGCACAAAAGTTCCAATAGTGGTGCACAAATGGGCCAATTATGAACAAAAAATTACAAAAAAGGATCGGCTATTGGTACAAAACAAATTTATTAATGATGTTTTCACTATGATGGCTATTGGGGGGTCCCTATAACAATGAGATGGTGGCTATTGGAACTATGACGGCTATTGGTACTCTTCCCCTAATACAAACATGCTTCCAGTAAAAGAATGCCCCTTAAATATCCAATGGCTTTTTATCTAGATTAAAAAAAATATCAAATGATTATCAACAAAACAGTTAAACAACAAGAAAACTAATTATTTGGAATACTTATTCCAAATACCCAAATAAAGATAGTTTTTAACTTTTAAGAATTCTCCGCAAAGATTAATAAAACAAGCAGCAACTTTATTCATTTGAAAGGCCCAACGAAAAACTTTATTGTCATTCCTTTGCAGAGATCAACAGAACAAGATGGTTGTTTGCTTATTTTACCGACCTGTGTTTTGTGCATATCTTGCAAGTGCAATCATTGATACTTGTGAAACTTTGGGCAATCAAATAATGTGATGAAAACAAGCTTTACTTTTGTAGTACACAACTTATTTTGGATTTTAATTTTAAAAATAATATATGAGGGAAAAATAACTACATATTAGTTGTCATTTGACAATAAAATTACATAAAACATAGAGATGTGTCCCTACAACATAATAGCAACCTATATTCACATGGACCGCAATTTCTAAAACCATGGCAAGCAACTTATCTCAATTTTTTGGACAAATAGTCTCATGTTTTCAGCCATGTCAATAAAAATAAAGGGTTAGCAAATATTACAAAACGCTACTAAAGTAGAAATTAAAAAACATATGGGATGAACGAAAACTAATCTCTCAACAACTTTTGTTCAATCTGTTGCATGTATAAATTAATCAAATGTAATATCAAATAGGAATGAAAGGGAAATCACAAATCCCTATCCTAATTGGAATTCAAACAAACAAACAATGAAATAATACAGAAGCAAGAAACAAGAATATAAGATAAATTAATCAATTCCCCCTATTCCAAAACTGCATATAACTTCCATTGCTCTTCTCCTCTTTGTGATATGGTGGCTCTCAGATATCATGCTAGCAACCTACAAATGACACAAAGATTCAAAGTTCATGATTGTTGAAAATGGAGATTGAATGCTCAATTTATAGATTTTTGGATGAGAATTGATTGAAAGGTGGAACTCAAGTGAACTCGCATGCTAATTTATAGTTGAACTGTTGAATTGGAGGTGAAACAAAATAGATTGAATAGATTAAATGAGTTAACTGATTCAGAAAAAATTGACCGAGGGATGAAAAAGGGTGATTGGAGGAAATAAAGAGGAGGAGATAGTTAATTGATCGAAAGTTGATTGAGAGCTTTATTTAGAAAAATCTAACTAAAAGATAGAAATAGGAATTGAAGAGATAATTGAATTAATTAATTGATTGATTGAATTAATTAATTTAGCATGTGCTTGAACTTTAACTTAGATTTTTTTTTGATGAATAAGCTTCTAATCTATATTAATAAAGATATTAAATACAAATTCACAAAAAAAGGGTTGGGTGGTAAGAAAGCACACCCCGAGAGTCACATGGGCATAGCCCAGAAAGTCAGAGAGTCACGGGCCAAGCCCAGAAATCTACAATAACAAACAGTAAAAAAAGGCCATCAAGCGGCCAAGGCAGTGCCAGCAGAGCCAGGAGGGTCTCTGTCATCCTTCGTACCCCATACATCAGCAGGGTCAGGATTGACATCAGGAGGAGCCCAACCATCATTATCTTCTTTATCTTTGATTTCTTCCTCGCGTTGGGGCGAGATTGCAAGGGCCAGCTGCGGAAAGACTTTATCCAAAACTGGCCAATCTGAACCAGAAGTAGTACCAGAAGCAGGAGCACCATCAGAAGGCCAACCACCCCCACTCCCCATTGGCCCACTAGCACACCAACCCTGGCTAGCCCGCGGTGGAGGAGAGCGAGCACGCCGAGAGGGGCGGGAGTCACGCCGAGGCGGAGGCTGAGAGCGGGGGCATGTGGAGCCACCCCGCCGTCGGCCCCGAGAGGGCGACCGGTGGCGGGAGGAGGAGGGCGAGTCGGGGACCCGGGCCACAGTGCATGGGGCATTGCCCCAATGGTCCAGGAGGACCTAGAGGTGAGCCACTTCAAGCGCCACTTTATTGGCCTGCACCTATATCTGAAATAATACATTAGAGCAAATAGTAGCTTTAGAATACATAGAAATCTGACAATCCATATGAGAATGAGCAAATATGCAAGCATTTCTATCTTTCCAAATAGTAAAGAAGATTTCCACCCTGAAAGTGTGTCAAAGCTAGGTATATTTAGCTGGGAAGCTGGGCGAATCCCCCAGAAGAATCATGTGCCAAGAGAACGGCTCCGGTCGAAATGGCCGGAAAAAATCATGTATCTAGTTCCAATACTGCTGGGCCCTAGGGCAAAACCAAAAGAGATGCTTAAAAGTCTCAGACTGCCGACAAAACGGGCACCGAGGGTCCGGAACCCCCAAATGAACAAGCCGAGAGCCCACAGGCAAGCCTTGGAAAAGAATACACCAAGCAAAATGGGCGAGCTTCGACTCAACACTTGCAGACCAAGTGTTGGAAAATCTTTTACGCCAAACAGGCTCACGAGATTGAAGTAACCACCTCTGATTCAGACTCTAGATCATGGGAAAGTGAGGTGATAGCCACCTGTAACCAAGCCGAGGCTTGTAGTTTCTCAAAGGAGTATCTAGGTACCATTTCCAATCTTTCCACCAAGGCATGGGCCCACGAATACCAATTTTATGAAGCATCTCATCTGGGATAGCACTCACCAGACCATCAAAAGTAGCCTGGTCTTGGTTTTGAAAACTATACAAAGCACGAAACTCGTCCCACTTCATGATGCGCATGGCAGGTCTGAAAAAAAGCTGATGAAGAATATGAATACCCTTCTTATAAAATATGAGAGCTTTGAGCCAAGGCACTTTGGCCAAGGGCTGGCCATTTTTGGCAAACAGGGGCGACCACCACACATTGTGCTGGTTCAATGAGAGCCCGTCCCGAAAGCTGGAGCCAGACCACTGGAGCCAGGGTTTAACAGACTCCCAAGCATGCCAAATGCTTTGGCAACAAACGTACCAACTATCTGAACTGGTTCTTTCATAACCAGAAGGGTCTAGAGGCCAATTCCTTTCCAGGCCGGTCTGTTGACAGGGAAACTAGACTAAATGCAGTGGCGAAGGAGAATTTTCCAGGCCTCGTCACCCGTAAGGGCGTGAATAACCCATTTGACACATAAGGCAATTCCCTGTCTCTGGGTGGACAGCAAACCCAAGCCTCCAGAGTCCCTGGAGAGACAACATAAATCCCAGGCGATATTGGGACTAATTAAAATTGAGTCAAGTTTAGAGGTCCATTTCAAAATTTTGCTCTGCATGTCAGAAAAGTACCTAAATGAGTCAGTTTGAATGGCTTAGTTTGAGAGGGGGTAAAATGGAGCCGGTTGATTTTCAGAGGGTAAGGCTCGGGATTCATGTCCTACACCTTTCATTTGGCCTATTCAGTGATGTGCAACTTTCAGAATTCAATTTGGATAAGTTTATGAGGTACCCAGTTTGAGGGGTGAGCTGAAAGTGCATTTTAGGCACAAACGCAGTTTTTATTGAGTAGCCTACTTTGAGCGATTACATCTTTTGCCCTGTTGATCGTCATGGATAAATTCAAAGTGGATTCAATTGTATGCATTAATGTGAGTCAGCCTACAAAATTTTAGGTCTTGACAAATCCATTTGCTCAGTTTTCAAAGCCGAATCCATTTGCAGTTTGTGTGTTTTGGCAAGTCCCTATTTTGACAGCTAGTTGGAGCCCTATTTCGCATAAGTGTAAAAGTTGCCTCAGTAAGCGTCATGCCATAATGTTTGTTATGGGCTGATGTTGGTATAAATGATGAGCTACGTTTCAAATTTCAAGGCTCTACCAATCCGTTTGATCGGTTTTCAAAAGAGCTCATTTTGCCATCAAATTCAGTTATCCGCACTTAGATCAGTTAATGTAGCCATTTTTGTGAGTGCACCATTTGCATCCTGTCAGTCTGGTGATCAAACTGAGAATTCAAAGATTTAATATGTACTTAAAGGTACCTTTGTTTCAAGTTTGAGGGCCTACGGAGGTCATTTGATATTTTTGAGAAAGGCGTCATGTGTTGCCAGGACATTGACTTCATCAAGTTCGCAGTGTCGACAAAGCCAGTTGGGCATTTTTAGAAATTAATATCTCTTTGCTCGGGACTTGTCTTGAGAAACCATTTGGTAGAAGTCATCCTTGTATATCAGAGTACACGCCTGTCAGATGGCGAGCTCCAGAAAGGTGTTTTGACAGGTTTGAAAATTACGTCTTCGCGATTAAATTCGAAAATTGTGGCATAATTGCTTAAAGGATGTAAAATGCAATTTTATGATCCGAAAACGATGTCGATCATTTCTAGAGGTGTGTTTGAGGTTCCTGAAGCATTCCGAAGGTCAATTGTGTGAAAACGAAATTTTTTTTAGTCAGACCCACTTTGGGGCCCGACTTGGCTGGCCACTTCATGCTTTTTTTTCAGGCAAAGCGTTGAATTGTTGTTTTAAATCATATGTTATATGATTTAAGAATAAAAGAGAAACATTTAGAGGAAGAACGAGCAAACAAGAGGAGGAGAGGAACTGGAAAGAACAAATGAATCTTGTTCCTCTATTGACCGATGGAAGGCTCCAACAGATGCATTGCCAAGTCAAAATGGTAGCAATATCCCTCTACATGGCAGTTAACCCAAGCGTGTACAAATCAAGCAAATGCAATAATAGCAGATGCAGCTGCATTTGAGGTGAAGTATGGAAGAAATTCAATATTTTTTTAAAGCTTTCATGCCTTTGGCTGGTATAAAGCCCAGACTTTACAATCTTTCAGCATACTCCTTTCCCCAAGTGGAAATTAATGAAGCCCCTGTATGGAGAGTGGGGAGGTTTAAAACAAAAATGCAATTACCTGGTGTAAAGCCTAGCTCTAGTGCCTTTTGCCAGTCCTCCCTCCTTCACGAGAGGTGAGTGAAACTTAAAAAAAATAAAAAATGAAACTTCCAGCCAATGCAAACAGCAATTTGACTATTTGCATGGAGTTTTTGGTGGGCAACATTTAACCAAATCAAAGGCAATGACAACATTCTCCTTGTGTGCAAGCTTGAGGATGGAGCATGGTGTGGGGAAAGACAAATAAATTCCCAGCAAATGCTATGTAGCAGAAAATTAAAAAATGAAAATGCAAATTGGCTAGTGTAAAGCCATCTTCCCAAGCTCCTCCATGCTGGAACGTGGTGATTGGTAGGGGGCAGTTTTGAAGTTATAAACCATTGAAAAGGGGTAGCAAGGAGTATATCAGTCCAGAGCAAAGTAAGTGCTCACGTAGTTTTGGCAGCAGCAGAGACTTTACAACAAATGCAACTGGTGTAATTCCCCCTCACTCCACGTGATGTTTTGCCAACATCCTCTCTGCAATGAAAGGTTTCAAAGCTCTAAATCCAATGCTATTGGTAGGTGTAAATCCTCTTTTCTCCTCCCTGCTGTAGTGGGCAGCGTTGAAGTTTTTTTTTAAAAGACAAATGCATTTTGGCATAAGCCTCACGTGGTATGGTGGAAGAGTTTCCTAGAGCCTTTACCAACATTTTCCCTCCCCTACGTGGTGTTTGGGCATTAAAATTTCAATAAAATGAAAAGAGAAGCCATGAAAAGGCAATGGAAACCTTCAAAATGCAACTACAGGCAAAACATAATATCCCACATTGACTGGGAAGTGGTATTTTTAAATGTTTATAAGCAAATCCACACAGCAGTAATATGTCTAAGCCATAAAGGCTTTTGACGGACGGTGTTGTTGGGCGCCCAAGGTGGGCCCACGCGCGAGCACGGATCTTGAGGTGATGGAGGAGGTGACTGGGCGGTGACCAGGTGGACCCCATGTATGCACGCTTCCCAAGGCAGACAGGCAAAATTTTGCAGAGGAAGACCGACTTAACGAGTGAGCAAGTTCGAGATGGATCAACGGTGTGCGTTGTTTCGCGAAAGGAAGATGCATGCGAGTTACACCCTGCGAAGTTGCGAAAGCCAGGTGGCGGGTACAGTTAGATGTCCAGCAGGCAAGTCCCAGTGAGGTGGCGATGAGGTGGCACCTAGGTGGCGCTGAGGTGGTGTACGCGTGGCGGCCAAGTGGCAGTGACAAAGCAGATGATGTGGTGGTGATGAGGTGTCATCCCAGGTGGCGTCCGATCAACCCCATCAACCAATCAGATCCCACCACGTGACAAAGCGTCAAGAGCATGATCAGAGCCAAAAATTAAAATTAAAATTGTAAATGATATAGTTTAAACTATATTAAATTTTGAAAAATTTAAATGACTGAGCACATTGGGGAATTAATTCGCCCAGGGTCTCAATTTTGGCCAAAATATAAAGTGTTATATATCACCAGAAAGGTCTCGGAATGAGGAATCCGATTATGAGGTTAATTTTGAAAAATGTGGGATATTTTGGAAGCAGTTTTCATGGGAACAAAATTCAGTTAGAGAGGAGACACTTGGCAATTCAGTTGCAGATTTGATTTGGTTCCCTCTCCCTTTTATTCCCAATTCTTCTTAGTTGTAAGGGTTCCAGAATTCTATAAGGAAGTGCTCCAGTTTTCATGGCTTCCATTTTCTGAAACTCTTGACCCAAACTTGTAAAGTTCTATGGATCTATTCAAGGTATAGAGGCTACATTGCAGGATGACAGATTGTTTTTTAGTTGCAGGTCTTACTTGTGTCAGGCATGAGTAAATTTCCCATGATATTGTCTCTGTGTATGCATTTAATTGTTATGAATTGAATCCTCAAGGAGGCTTATAATTTGTCATCTCAAGGAGATTGTATGACTGTTTGTAGGCATTCTTCAATGAAGAGTTTAAATTCTATATTCAGTCATAAATAATGGAATGTGTCCCAGATCTGATAATTTTATGAATGGATTGAGTAATGCATTAGTACAAGGTATTAATGCAGGGATATGTTGTAAGGAAAACCAATTTGCAGCTGTGATTAACATTTTGTAGTTTTGTGTGTGTGACTCTGTTGCCCAATGAACAAGGCACTGGTCTTTGACAGATTTGGGGATGGTTTCAGATCAACATTTTAAAAGACAAATCTATTTCCCTTTATGTTTAGGGGTGTGTGTTCCATTCTTTCCAAGCTCTGTTTCATCCTATTGTTTGTACAGATCTAGCCAATCTGTAATGTTTCTTAACCTATTGAGCTTGTGAAATGATCTATCTGCTTAATGTTGATGCAGTTATGTGTCTGTAATTGTTGTATTTAGTGCATCAAAAGGGTGTCCCCCCCTAGGTCTAGCAGAACCTGAAGTGCAGGAGGATCAATTAGGATCCTATGTTATGTTGTCTAAGCCCTGATGTGTTTTGTAGACTGAAATTGGCCATTTCATAGAAAGATTTGCAGGTGTTCTTGGGTTATCACTTTTGGTGAACAACAAGCGACACGATGGAATCCATGGTGGGTATCAGAGGAAGCCCAAAGAAAGTCTCGAAGTAATTTTTCAAGCTTGCTATAAGCAACTTTAGAAGGCGCCCAACAAGAGGAATAATAAACATGAGTAGCGGCTAAAACTTTAGAGCAAATCTGGAACTTCCCCGCCAAAGACAGAGGCTTGGTGACCCAATAAGCCAGCTTTTTTTCCACCCGAGCAAGTACAGCCTGCTAAAGCTCCGTTGGGGAGGCTTGAAAGGCAAAAGGAATGCCCAAAAAATAGAAAGTTTCACCTGACCCAATCCACTTCTAGCCATAGGGTTGCAGCCAAGCAAGACAAGGCAGAATAGACTGTCGGTAACAAAGCGTCTTGTGCCATTGAATGGCGGAGCCTGAAGCAAGACAGAATATATTGAGGCACTTGAGCGCCTCGCGAATAGTCTCCTCTTCCTCTAAGAGAGTGAGAAAAGAATCATCCACAAAGTGCCCATTGAGTAACTGCAACTGAGAATTAGGCAATGAAATGCCTTTAACAAGCTGCAAAGATGCAGCATTAGCCAACAGATAACCAAACCCTTCAGCGGCAAGCACATACAACGAGGGAGCTAAAGGGAAACCCTACCGAATAGAGCGGAAGAGGCCAAAAGCTGAAGACCATTGATGGTGATACAGGTCGAGGCATCCGCAAAGAGCATTCGAACAGACTGGATAAAATTGGGCCCAAAACCCAAAGCTTGCAGCATGGCAAGAATGAAAGGCCATTCAATACGGTCATAGGCTTTAGCAAAATCAATTTTGATGAAGACAGCCTTCTGGTTGGAGTGCCAGACCCACTCCATGCCTTCCCAGACAACGATGATATTATCCAGAATATACCTGGATTTGATAAATCCAGTCTGTTCCGGACGCACAATGAGAGGCAAAAGATGACGGATTTTTAAAGTAAGAGCTTTAGCAATAATTTTGTAGGAAACATTGAGGAGCGTGATAGGCCGCCAATTGCAAATGTCCTCAGGATCACCGGCTTTAGGTATGAACTTAATATTTCCTTTATTTATTAGCTCTCCTAGAGAATTAGAATAAAAAGCCTCTAAATAAATTTGAAACAAGTCGGGACCCGCACAGTCCCAGAGAGCTTTGTAAAATTCACAGGGAAAGCCATCAAGGCCCGGGGCTTTATCATCGGCCATGGAATGTAATGCCTTTTTCAGATCCTTCAGAGTAAGTAACTAGTCACAAAAAATTTTCTGGGTTGCAGACAGCCTATGTGGCACGACAGCAAGGCAATCTTGCAAGGCCTGCTGGCGCTCAGGCGTGGGGTCTTGGGCAGTGAAGACTTGCTCATAATGACGCACAAAAGCCTGTAGAATGCCAGCTTCGAAAGGACTTGTATACCATCTTTGATCTTTTTAATGCCTGGAGAGGAGTGCCTGGCATGCAAAGCCAAGAAAAACACCTTAGAGGCACGATCACCAACTTTGAGCCAGTGCAAACGGGCCTTGATTTGCACACCTCTAGTGGTATAATTGTTTGCAACTTGCTTTTTGTGTCGTAATTCTGCAACTTTAACTTGCAAAGTTGGAGAAAAAGGGCTAGCCGCTAAAGCCTGGTTAGCAAAAAGCAGATCGGCAGTGGTTGCCTCGTAAGACCGCCGATGAAAGATGGCCAGCTGGCGCCCATAAATGCGCAAGAAATGCGCGGTACGGGTGGTGGCATCATTCCACCACCTAATCCAGCCCGTATTATGAGTTGGCCTACACTCCAAGTTCCAAACTCTGTGAATGTGGGCCAGAGGCTTTATGACCAAGCAAAGAAGTGTTGAGGAAGAATTGCGTCCGGCACGCGCGAGGCTGACGTGTCTTCCATTCAATGCGAAAACTGATGGGAAAGTGATCAGATAATGTCACATCTATTAACGGCTGATCTGGAAGGGAGGAGCTGGCGAAGGAGAAAAAAGATTGTGCTGAGATCATGGCACGATCAAGGCGCTTAAAAATTCTGTCAGAACCAGCCCTGAAATTGCACCAGGTGTGCCAAAGAGAATGAGAATGGCGGCGACCCATATTAGGATCAAAAAGCCCCAATTTATTGCGCATGTAGAACCACGCCTCGCGCTTGCCAGCTGCCCATCTGAAGGGCAAGATGCCATCTTTATCACAAGCCATCTCAACCATATTGAAGTCCCCACATAAAATCCAAGTGGCAACTAGCAGTGAGTCAGCAATCCATCGCCAGAGTAATGAGTGCTCCACAGCATCATTCGGGGCATAAACATTAATTACCCCGAAAGAATGATTATCAATATTAAACAAAATCCAGACAAGTCGTTGCATGGGATTAGACCCATGGTCGACCATGCAGGAGTGCCACCGTGGGGACAAAAGAGTGATAGCTCCACCACACCAAACATATGACTGGCTGGCCAGATAGACCGACACGCCGAAGCAAGCAAAAAACCAGAAACCTTAACTTCCTGAAGGCAAAGAATATCAATGCCAGTCAACTTTTTCAAAGTATCTCTAACAATATACTTTCTGGAGAGGTCGGTAAGACCTCGAACATTCCATGAGAGGAAATTCATGGATGAAATGCGTCCATATCATCGAACTCCGCCTCCTCTCCATCCAGGGAAGAGAAACGGTTCTGCAAAAATTCTGGCAGAACTGAGCCAATCTGAATAGAATTCCTCCGCTTCTCCTAAACATATTCCCCTTCCTCCCTGGGCGGAGAGGGGCTACGAGAACGTCTTTGGGCTCCTGAAACAGGAGCTGAGCTGAGCGGCTGGGCCATCATAATGGCAGCGGGCTGAGGCGTGGACTCAGGCCAAGGCTGAAGAGGCACTCTATTGACCTTGCTCAGAGCCGTTGTCCCCTTCTGAGAAGGGTTTGAAACATTCTTTGTCGGTTCGAACCAGAAGATTTATTCCTACGACTTGTGACCATAGTCCAGGCAGAGTCCTATTTAGGAGCAGAAGAATCTGCTTGACGAGCTTGAGCATTTTTCCATGGTGGAGAGGGTGTACGAGGCACTGCCAAAGGGCAGTCCTTGATCTTGTGGTCTGCGGACTGACAGCGATAGCACGTGTTGGGTAAGTTGAAATAAGTGACTTTCTGGGTATGCCGGAGAGATCCTATTTGAATGTCAATGGAGTCTTTCAGATCATGGGAAAGGTCAACTTCCACGCAAACCCTTTTCTGGGGATGGGCTTGGAAGAACCTATCCGGCTCCACACAAACAACTTTCCCCAGGGAGGAAGCAATATGGTTCAAAAAAGGCACACAAGGTAAAGGGAGACCAGGGAATTCAATCCAAACTAGGACTCGGAGCTTGGTCTCATTTGAGACAACGAAGTCACGGGTCCATGCTTGGAAAACCAACAAAGAAGATCGGACATACCAGGGACCGTGACCCAGAATAGCCTGCACATGGCTAACTTTCGAAAAGCGAAACAGGAAAAAACCCTTGGTCAGGTTTTGGACCATCTCAAGGTGGACCCCATGAGGGACCCAGGGCTTGTTGACCCAATCTTTGAGCACACTTTCAGGGGGGTTCTCCCAACAAGGGTGTGAATTTCAAGCCATTGACAAGCAGAATCAAATTCAGGTAATGGTAAAACCACATCAGCAGGGGAGTCAGAATGCATACCTCGTGAAACACTTTCGGAATGAATTTCTGAGGTCGTTTGTTCGGAGGGGGAGCCATTGAGCAAAACCGATGAACCGCCAACACCAGCAAGAACTGTTGAGTTAGGAATGATTGAAGGCATAATAAGGCGCTTAGGGTCGCCCTAAATGTGGCCGTACACGCGACAATAAAGAGGAAGTCCTGCGCAGTATGCGCAGTATGACAGGTCGCAGAGAGAAACCCTCTAACTTAGATTTTCAATTTAATCTTTACATGATATTTTAATTTAAATATTGAATTTATTTAAACTCAATTTATTATTTGAATATATTTAGAACTTGACTTTGATATTCAATTTGATTTTTGAAATCATGCACATGTATTTAAAATTAGAAGAAAATAGAAGAATTTGAATTAAATTAGTGAAATTAGAAACTGGAGAATTAAATGAAATTAGAAGAAATTAGAAATTAATGCAATTAAATGAAATTAGAAGAATTAATTAGCTAATTAAATAATTTAAAGAAACTATTTAATTATTTAAAATTTGAATTTAATTAAATAATAAAGATTATTTAAATTAAAGGATTACAATCATAATTAATTAAAATAATTAATATTTAATTTATATTTAGAAAAGGGTTAATGATTAGATGAATAGAGATAGAAATTAAAAATGAATTTATTTAAATAAAAAAGATTATTTAAATTAGGAAATTAATCTGAATTAATTAAATAATAAATATTTAATTAACATTAGAAAAATGGTTTAAATGATTAAATGATGACATAATTGGAAATGGAAAATTAGTAAGATGATGAGAAAATATGAAACTTAGAATAATAAGATTAATTAATCAATTAGAGGAATAATTAGTACATGATCAATGAGACATTTTTAGGTGTCTACATTTGCCCCTCTTTGAGACAAAGTCAGAACAACGTTGTTTCAAAGAAAAAGAAAAAAAATTTGCCCCAGTATGCCTTGGTACCACTGTACAGTGTAAATATGCCCCCTCGGAAAAGGTGGTCGAAAATTTCGGAAATTGAGACCATATTTTCGATATCGGTATAACGAGCAATCGTGTGAAGTTTTGTGCATTTTCGAGATCGTTTGAGTAGCCTCTAAGTTGTTTGAAGTTGATGGGGACCACGAGCGACGAAGTGGGAAAAAAAAACCCTAATTTTGAGCTATAAATAGAGATTTTAGCTTTTCATTTGCTCATTTGCATTGTGGTGAGTTCTTAGAGATCCTTGCGATTTTTTTGCTTTCCTGCAAGTATTTGATCATTATGGCTGGCTATAGGGAACGAGTGCACTTGTCTAACCGAGTACGTGTTGGCATTATGGATGAATTTATTATGTGTTACATTGATGTTTTGTCATTGATGTTAACACTAGATGTTATGGTTGGTTACCGACACCGACAGATAGGTTTTGGCTACCGGTAGGAGATCTAGTGTTACCGACAGAAAAGACTATCTGTTGGACACTTTTGGCATGTTTGGATCTAAGGGATATGTTTGATTTCATGTGGTACGTTCTCCTGGAGCATGTCTTGTTCAGTTGGTATGGACTTGGTACTCGGATGTTGTCACACACTCTAGTAAACCCTTACAGGCATTGGTTCAAGGCTTTACCGACAGAGCTTTCATTGAGTAATCTTGGTAATATGCATAAGTGGTGTTGGTGCGGCTCTTAGATGGCTTTTAGGAGGCTGAAGATGTTCTTTGATCGTGCTTCAACTGCTTGAAGACATTGCTTTGGCGTGGTGGACTCATAATCGGTCTGGTACCTATCTAGGTTATGGACCGGTATCATGCTAACATGTACTCTACACATTACCGGGATGCTTTGAGATGTTCTATGGATTTGTTATTATTGTTTTGGTCTTAAGCCGACATGGCATATCATTGTAATGTGGATTTATATTGTAATATCTTTTAAGTGGCCGACCTAATTGGTTTTGGCCTTAGGGTTTGTATAAATAAAGGGTAGAAACTCTTTGTAGAGTAGCATGGTTGTGGAAAAGGTCATGGTCAAGGATTGTAATGTGTGAATATTGTAATATCATTCAGGCAGAGGAGTTGGTTGATCATTGGTGATCGAATTGGATTTAGAAGAGGATTTAGTCCTCCGGCATTGAGCTTAATCGGGACTATAATCAGGCATGGTAGATGGTATCTCTGGCAGTTCACTTTATTGGATTGTTGTCCATTCTTCTTGAGGTGGTTTTAACTTTTTTAGTCAGTGAGACTCTTTTGTAATGAGCAGTACGCTCTACGCAATGTGCCTTTCTGCAAGTGCAGGCCCCTCATTGTAACACATACTTTCTGCAGAAGTATCATCTGACTATGGGTAGGCTTCCCACTATGGTTTTTCCCTTTTCAGGTTTTCCACGTACAAATCATGGTGTTATGTGGTATGGTTGCTTTGCATTGATTATCTGGTTAAGTGTTAAGTTGTATTGTTTAACGGTATCTGTTCCTACCGGCATTTGTATGTGCTTTATCGGTACTTGATTTGTTTTAGGTTGTATTGTGGAATAAATGTTATAATCTGTTAACAATTGATTCACCTTCCCCCCCCCTCCCCCTCTTAGTTGCTCACCGGATATCCTAACACGTTCTTATCAGAGACCTCCGGGGACTAGCGGCATGGTATGTTTCCAATTTTTTGCCTGTTTTTTGCAATTTTTTCAAAACATTTTCAGAGAGCTAATGTTTATTCATCACGCATATGCCAGTTGATTTTAAAACATTAGTACTCAGTGTCACGTGAACGCTCTAAATATACCGCAAAATCTTAAGTGTCATGCATAGCTTCTTAGTATGACACATTCGCTTATCTGTTCACGCATTAGTTGTAAATGTTACGCATTCGTTGTAATTGTTACACATAAGCATTAATTGTATCGCAATGGTGTTAAATGTCACGCATAAGTATTTAACTTCACACATTCGTTGTTAATTGATGTTTTTGTCATGTATTTGATAATTTTTTTGTAATCGCGTTATCCGATATCTGACATTTTCAATATTTTCTCTGTGCAGGAGAATATTGGAGTGTTATACTACGGACAGAGTAGACCCAGTGGACTTGATCTTCAAGACGATTTACTTGATGAGGAGATTGCACATATCCGACATCTAGGTTTTTATCATGTTTTACATTTGCCAGAGGTTATGGGCAATAGGGCCTTGATTACAGCTTTAGCAGAGCGGTGGCATTCTGATACATGTTCCTTCCATCTTCCTACTGGTGAGGCATCCATTACCTTAGAGGATGTTTGGCGTATACTACATATTCCCATCCATGGTGCAAGAGTTGTCTATGATCACGACAATGGCGTTGCTGGACTGTGTGCCCTTTTTGAGTGTGAGGAGCAGGATTTACAGATCAGTGGTCATTATGATACCCCTTGGGCTTGCTTGGACTATGATGATCTTACTATAGTATTACGCAGTATCATAGGTGGTTTATTGATTCTTGACAGACGAGGTCATGGATTTCCAGTTGGATGGGGCAGAGTGCTCCATGATATGATTGTTCATCATCGAATATATGATTGGGGTCCTTGTCTTTTAGCCATGGTTTATTATTAGATGCACGACATTGTATACCTTGGATATCGATCTATCAGTTGCGGCGTGGGAGCACATTTCTATCTCGAGGCCATTTATTCATGTTGACTTGCAGCGTGAGGAGCCCTATGCATATAGATACATATCTGGTATTATTCACATGGGTTCAGGTAACACCTTGTACTGGCGACATCAGCTTGATATCTTGCAGCATTTCATTTGGAGACCATAGTTAGATTGCCCCTATTGGGCAGATGATGCACACCACTTGCCTTTCTATAGACAACAAAGATATCTTATTGGAAGGATCATTGAGACTCAGAGGATTATTGAGATGTCGCTTCCAGGATGGGTACTCAGACAGTTTGGGGAGGTACAGGTGACACCTATTGTTACAACATACTTTGCTCATGTTTCTCGTGAGGTTTCTGATTGGGGTGTATGCATACAACCACATGTGGTAGTTGTCGAGTTTGATGCTCTTTAGGAATTACAGTAGGGTTGGAGTGTAGGTGCAACAGATCCAAGGACTACTCCTAAGTATGATGCATGGTGGGTCAGACATAGGCCTATTCCATTGACTGATTCGATTGTTTTGATCACAACGCAACAGATACGACATCCTAGACAGCGACTGAGGATCGACATGGGGGAGAGGAGGGGAGATGATAGGGGAGAGGAGGGAGGAGGAGGAGAGGAGGGTGGATGAGATGAGGGAGGAGATGAGGATGTAGACATTGGTGGAGACATCGAGTCTATGAGCAGCAAGGATGATGATGATTCTTCAAAGTCATCGAGAAGTGAGGATGGGGATGATGATGATATGTCGGAGCTAGAGGACGTGCCTTCTACAAAGGGGGGAGGAGGAGAGGGTGGTGATGGAGATGAGAATGATCTGCAGATTCTCAGAGCATGGACTCAGATTCTAGAGGACGAGGTCGCCAGACGAGATGTTGAGCGAGAGGCATACCGCAGAGACTACAGTGTACTAGAGACCAAGAGGGATCGTCTCCAGAGGGAGAGAGATGAGGCGACCAGGAGAGCTCGGATCACCATGGATGCATATGATCAGTTATTTGGAATGGTAACAGAGGCACATAGCTAGGCAGATATATATTTTGTTGCTGCACAAGAGGCTATTTATTATCGACGGGCTTATGAGAGAGTTATTCCCAAGGGTCAAAGGGAGCCTAGTTTTAGTGCTTTATGGGGATAAGATCGAGTCGATCTACCTCTTGATGGACTAGTAATTGAGGATTCATGGGTCCACCTTCACATCCTGGGGCAGGATCTAGTGGGCAGGATCCACCTGTTGACAGAGGCACTATTAGTTGAGACATTTACATCATGTTATCTGAGCCTTCGGGCTTGTTTATGATTATTGTATTCGGACACATTATCATTTTTGAGTTTTATATATATATATATATATGATATGCAATTTTTTGGTGGCAATCTATTATGCTTTATTTTCCATGTATGTTATATGATGCTATGAGTTATGCGATGCATGTCTATATGCTTTATGCATGATGTTTATGAATACAATGGTTTCTACATGATTTATGATGTGATGATTAATGAATGGTTTGATGCTTTCTATATGATTTATGAACGATGCTTATGAATGCAATGGTTATTAAATGCAATTTAAACTAGATTAATGCAACTTTAATTAAATGGATGCAATTTTAACTATATGGATGCAATTTTAACTATATGGATGCAACTTTTAACTATATGGATGCACTTTTGTTTTTGTATGATAATGTCAAAATATTCTTTTAACTCAGATGTATCTCGAAAAAATGTTAGTAAGATGAAAGAAATAAGAGATTGATGAAAGAATAATGTTAGAAAAGAAAATGATTTAGAAAGAAGATGAGAAATCAACAAACTATCAATAAACATATGAGATGAGAATGAGAATGAATGATTCATGAACTTGTGTCATTATTTATTGCGCAATATATATTCATCACTGAGCCTTATTATTGAACAGTGAATCTTAGCACATCAAGGTATAAGGAACCAAGATGTAAAGATATCTCATTGAAAAAACAAACATGTAGCAAACAAGGAGTGAACCCCTCCATTCTGGGAAATACACTAGGGGTCGAGGTATGTGTGGCATTCACTAGCTGAATGCTCCTATCACAGACACCCACTAGAGAAATTTCCCTAGAACTTCATTGGTTCACACCACAAACAACAAACAAAGAAAAAGATGATGACCATCATGGCTCCTCTAGTCACTTGTGGACATCCTTGAGTAGCATAGAAACATGATTTGTCGCCAAATGATAAAAGATAAAGACTAACTCGAACAAAATTCAATAGCTATATTGACCTTGTGCCTTCGTTCTCAGTTGCTTGATGTGATGGTTGATAATGTCCGATCTCAAAAAGTTGCGAACCCCATTTAAGACTGACATGTCTGATTTTGAGTGTATCCTCTTTTGTTTAAGACAAGATAATGATCACTTGATATGGATATGATACTATTGATAAGACAGTTTGATCAGTAGAGTGCAGATATTTGATTGGACAGTCGTATATTTTGTTAACTTTGTGCGAAGTGTTTGCTAGATATCTGCTAGGGTATTTGTTTCTTGCGAGACATTTTATTGCAAGTTTTTTTATTGATATTTTGATTGTTTTTCGGATTTTGCGGATTGATATTTGAATGTTTTTGGTTGATTTTGTGGATTGATATTTGAATGTTTTTGGTTGATTTTTTTAAGACTTTATATGGATGTTTTTGATAAAAAAATTTAGGACGTTTTCTGAATGTTTTTGGTATTTTCTGCTTTTCTATGTTTTTGGTAATTTTTCAGGATCATATTTGTTGTTTTTTGGATTTTTGAAGGATTTTTCAATGTTTTTGGATTTTGAGTTTTTCAATGTTTTTGGATTTTTTTCAGGACATTTTAGGATTTTTTCAGTTATGCCCCCAGTGTGCAGACCTATATGACATAATGATCTGTAAAATGCATGAGGGCACAATGAATTTTTGACATGACCTATGTTAATGCAATATGCATGATGAAGATGCATTTCCTATTCGAACAAGGATGACCGTGCTTGTTTAGCATGTTGTAATACACCAATTGAATTGAAGGTACAAAACATTTCATAGATAAGCGGTCAATCAATCCTTAAGGTCCCTTGGAAAATCCAAATTAACACACTTAGTGACTAGGATTTACAGATGGAGACACAAAAAACTTCCCCATTGGTTCTTGAAACTTTGATCTTCTTTCGCCCATGTGTGTGCAAATGAGTTAATTCTCACTCTTGTGTTCACTAAAGACCATTAGCATCTTATATGACTAGCTACATGGATTATCCTAGCTTCAAAAGCATCCCAAATAGAGCCTTGTTGCTAGCAAGCTTTTAAAGCTCCGACAAGGTTATAGACTGTAATTTCTCAAATATTGCTCCATTGCCAACAGGTGTTCATAGCCTTGATGGAGTTACTCGCATGTTCCCATAGTCAATCATTTTTTTGCACTTTGTATGCATGATATTTCAGTTATATATCATTGTTCTTTTGCCTTGAGATGAATATTTGGCATAGCACTTTTTATTTTTATTTTCTTGCCTTGACTTGTAAGGAATGAAACCTACTTGGGTGTGACAATTACAGTGGCGTTGAAGTAGAATTTTAGATTTTTCACTAGTCATATGATCAGATAGGTGTCTAGAATGAATTAGAGATTTTGTTAATGTGTTTAAGATATAGCAATTGATAGATTTAGGGTAAAAAAGTCTCAAATAGTGAAATCACTACCCAACCATAAGTAAAGCGTCGTCACAGGGTAATGTTGAAAATGAATGACCTTAGGACCTCAAAGACTTGATGTTTGAATATCTAAGAAATGAGACGAACCTTGTTTCTCTTGAATACAAACAAATGATAAACTTGGACAATTGCCTTGTTTTATTGATGCTGCTATATGCCAATGTAGAAACTATATGCTATGAAAATTGTGAATATGATGTGCTTTGAAAAAAGAAACTATATGTGATGCAGTGCTTAGAAGAAAAATGATATGCAGTGCGAAAAGTAAAACCTAAACTAACCCACCCCTTAGATATAATATTATTTAAGGTGCATGTTGTTTATAGGGTCAGGGAGTGGATCTCCCTCCATGGTAGCCAAATTGTATGCTCCATTTCCTATAACCCTTGTTATGATAAAAAGACCTAGCCAGTTAGGTTCAAACTTCCCTGACTTTTCTTGTTCCGCTAGGTTCCTTTGGTTCTCCTTGAGAACTAGATCCCCCACTTCAAAATTCCTCGGGCATACTTGTTTATTGTAACTCCTTCTCAATCTATTCCGGTAACCTTGCAAATTATTTAAAGCAGTTTGTCTCTTTTCATCGAGTGTTTCAAGCTCTTGTAATCTTGCAACTCGATAGTCTTCCTCTGATATGATGTTTTTTAAGGAGACTCTTAAATACATTAGTTCTATTTCAATAGGTAGTATCTCTTCTATACCACAGACCAAGAAATATGGTGTTGCTCATGTAGGGGTGCGTACTCCTGTTCTATAAGCCCAAAGAACGAGATTTAACTAGAGATGCCAATCCCGTCTTGCGTCAGTGACAACTTTCTTAAGGATCTTCAATATTGTCTTGTTTATTGCCTCTACTTGTCCATTGCTTTGCGGATAATATGGTGTTGCAAATATCTGTTGTATTTGAAATTTTTCACACAATTCTCTCACTTCTTGATTTTTGAATGGACATTCATTGTCTATCACTATGCACATTGGAATCTTGTACTGACAGATAATGTAATTAAGCATGAATTTTTCTATTTTCTTACCAGTGGTATATGTAAGGGGAATTGCCTCGACCCATTTAGTAAAATACTCAGTAGTTGTTAAGATGAATTTGTGCCCATTGGAAGAAGTAGGATTGACTTTACCAACTATATCTAACCCGCATTGTGAAAATGGCCATGGTGATGTAATAGGTTGAAGATCCTGTGCCAGTGCATGAGTAATGTCTCCATGCATTTGGCATTGTTTACATTTTTGTACATATTTATTGGCATCCTTTTCCATAGTTGGCCAATAGTATCCTATTCTTAACAATTTCTTTGATAGTGGTGGGCCACTTCGATGTGCCCCACAAATTCCATCGTGTACCTCCTTTAGGGAAAGTTGTGCTTCATTTTCATCAAGACATCAAAGAAGGGTTCCATCAAAGCCCTTTCTATACAACATGTCAACAATAATAGTGTGTCTGGATGCCTGAAGAATAAGAGTTTTCTTTTGATTTCTAGACAAATCAGGAGACATATACTGAGTATGTAAGTATGTCTATATCTCATTATACCATAGGGATTCATGACCCACAATTGTACATACATATTCGGATGAGGGAATCTCACATGCTAGTATCATCAATTGTTCTACAATAAACTCAAACTAAGTTTTATTATTAGGCATATTTAGTAGAAACCCTATTGTAGCCATGGCATCAGCTGCCTTGTTTTGTATCCTTGGAATCTGTTCAAAAGTGATATTACTGAAATGTTCTTCGTAATCTTCTACCATTTGTTTATAAGGCAGCAATTTATCATCTTTTGTGTTATAGTCATCATTGACTTGATTTACAATCAGTTGTGAGTCACCGTAGACTTGTAATTATTTTATCCTCCACTGTATAGTGGTTGGAAGTCCTATGATGAGAGCTTCATATTCATCTATATTGTTCGTATAGGGAAAATTTATTCTAAATGACTTAGGGATAGAATCACCTTGAGGGGTGATGAAAAGAATCCCAGCTCCAACTCCATGATTTGTATAGGACCCATCAAAGTATAATTTCCACATGGTAGATGTTGTCAATGTAAACACAAATTCATCAGGAAAGTCTATTAGTAGTGGGTGACTGTCTTGCAAGGGAGCCTTTGCTAACTGATCTGCTATAATTTTCCCTTTGATTGCCTTTTTGTCCACATACTCTATATCAAACTCACTTAAAATCATGACCCACTTAGCCAATCTTCTAGTCAATGTTGCTCTGCTTAACAAATATTTGAGTGGATCAAAGTGTGTGATGAGTTGTACTTTGTGACTCAACATATAATGTCTAAGTTTTTGAGATGCGAAAATCACTGCTAGACATGCTCGTTCTATAGGAGTGTAATTAAGCTCATATCCAATTAAGGTTCTACTTATATATTATATTTCTCTTTCCTTTCCTTGATCATCATGTTGTGCCAATAAGGCTCCTAAAGATGAGTTTGTTGCTAATATATATAGTAATAGGGGTTTTCCTGGAGTAGGTGGAACTAACACTGGAGTATTCAGAAAATACTCTTTTAAAGCTTGAAAAGATTCTTGGCACTATTCTATCCATTTGAAGGTAACTCCTTTTTCTGAGTAAATACTGGAATGGATGACATTTATCTGCTACTTGTGCTATGAACCTCCTTATGGACTGTAGTCTTCCTTGTAACCCTCTTAACTGCTTAAGTGTTGATGGAGGTTGCATATCCATGATTGCTTTTACCTTTGTAGGATCTACTTCAACTCCTTTGTTAGACACAATAAACCCTAAAATTTTGCCTGTTGTTACACCAAACACACACTTTTTGGGGTTTAGCCTGACATTATACTTCTCTAATTGATCGAGTATCTTTGCAAGGACTTCAAGAGGACCTTCTCTTATCTGTGATTTAGCTAGTAGATCGTCCACATAATCTTCCATGATATTGTGTATCGTGTCATGAAATAGTCTTGTCATAGCCCTTTGATATGTTGCTCCCGCATTCTTAAGACCAAACGACATGAATTTCGAGCAGTATGTTCCCCATGGATAGGTAAATGTCATCTTGTGTTGATCTTCTGGTGAAATCCTGATTTGGTTGTATCCCGAGAAACCATCCATTAATGAAAGCATTTCATTCCCATCAATTAAGTCAACTATCACGTCTACGTTGGGTAATGGGAAATCATCCTTTATACATGCTTTGTTTAGATCTTGGAAGTCGGTACAGATTCTTATGCCCACAGTGGGCTTAGTCATAGGTACCAGATTGGATATCCATTGTGCATAGTCAATAGGTTGAATGAAGCCCACATCCAACAACTTTTGGAGTTCTATTTTGACCAGTAATGCAATCTGTGGATGCATTTTTCTTAGCTTTTGTTTGTACGGTTTAATTCCTAGTAGCAATGGCAAATGATGTAACACCAATTCTAGATCTAAGCATGGCATATCCGCATAGGACCAAGCGAAATTGATAGGGCGTTGTTTGAAAAACTATATGAATTTATCCTTTTCTTCCTGGTTTAATGATTTTGCTAAATGGATATTATGTACTACTTCTCCTTCTGCTATATTTACTTCTTCAATTTCTTCCATGAGTAATGTTGAATTCTCTTTTTCAATAGGGAGGTTGTCTAACTCATTCTTTCCATTGTGATTACTTTGATCCATATCTTCTGTTACAAAAGCACTTGCTTCTCCAAAGTATGTTGTTCTATCCAGGTCTACAACAAATCCTGCCTTATGATCACCTTGTGGAAATCCTTTTCTGACACCAAGGAATTCTGCAATAGCTTCATCATTTTCAAACCAATCTAAAGTTGGTTTTCCTTCTCGCCCCTAATCAATCAAATGTGAGTGTACAAGGGGTAATTCATTACTCCCTTCTGTTGTAACAAATTCTGATAACATGCATACTTGGTTATTTGAGTGACTTTGTATATTTTCACCATCTATAGGCAATTTGTGATACCTTATCATGTCAATTGTTCATGGGTTGGAATCATGAGCAGATAGGAATTCATAGTCGTGAGAATATGTCTCACTTTCTATGTACGTTTTAGCTTCTGAGGTTGTATCACTTATCTCCTCTTGTTATTGCATTTGATTTTGTTGTATATTTGCGGGTCTCCTTTGTATGGGGGTCACCCTTCTTAAACCTGGTATAATTTGTTGTAGTCTTTCTTTGTTTGATTCATTGGGTGGAGCTTGATTTGTTTCCCTTGGCAAAAGTATTGACAACAACCAAGGATTAGGCTCATTCACTGGTACTAAGCATGTGTCTGTTACCATATTTGCTTGTGCGGATGTTTCAAATACTGTATTGCTAGGTGAATCAGTGCTAGGTTCTTGTAGAAGTTGTCTCATATCTTCACCATATGATTTCATACTAGGCGATGTTGGTACTTTCTTGCTTATCTGAGATGAAGAGAGAAACACTCTTTTTGACAATTGACTTTGAGATATGTGCTCTGACGGTAGTCTTGGTCTGTTCAATATATCTAGTGTACGTTGTCTTGCTTCCGTTATATTTGGTACATGTTTATATCCTAACCCTTGATTCTTTGGATTGTTGTTTGGTACAACGGGTTCTAATCTTCCTTGCTTTTGTAATCCCAAGCCTGTGGTACCATCATACCCATGTTTTTGTAGCATCTTGAATCCATTGCCATACTGATCTAAAGGTAACCTTGGTATTGTCATGTCATCTTCTTCTCTGTATATCCAATGATTGACATCTTCATTCAGAGATTCTTCTTGTAAAACTCCCCACCTAATGAAAGAACATGAATCTGAGTATCTGACTATTTCCTTTCCTTTGTCTTGTTTCATTACTGTGTTTTTAGGTTTCCTAAAAGACCTAGGAGAAAGAGAGAATTGTTTTCCATTTGAGGTACTTGAAATAGAGTATTCCCCACAACCAATATCTTTTATCTGCAAAGAAGATGTTGTAGGCACATCCTTCTATGTTTTTGTAATTGTCAATGACTCCATTTGTGTAGTGAGGGGTACTTCTTGATTAATGGGTACTTGGTTATCTACACTTGCCTTTAAGTGATTGCAATGTTGGAATGGATTTAGATCATCCTTTATGATGATTTTAATGCCATTGTACGAGAATTTGACACATTGATGAAATGTTGATGGTACAACTTGCATGGTGTGAATCCATGGGCGACCCAATGACATGTTGTACCCTAGTTCTTTGTCCAACACTTGGAAAGTAACCTCTGTCGTTATAGCTCCTACTTGCACTAATAGCATAACTATACCTTTTGAGGGACGCTCTTCATCATCATATGCTTCGATGTTTATTCTTTTTGAAGGATCAATATGAAGTTCAGAATATCTCAATGCCTTAACCAACTTTAATGTACAAATGTTGAGACCGACTCCTCCATCTATAAGTACTCTTCTACTTCTTCTCTTATGTACGTAAGCTTGTAGATGTAGCGGGTCATTATGGAGAAGTCTATCACTAGGAATATCATGTTTTGTGAACGCAATACGAGTACCTTGTGCCAAATTCCCCACCATGGATTGGAAGGCATTTTCATCTATATCTTTGTCAACTACTGAATCTTGAAGTGCTTTGTCCAGGATAGCTTTATGAGTTGGTGATATACGCAATAGTTCACGTCGGGTTCACCAAAATATCACATGTATAAATTCATCAAATGTAATATCAATAGGAATGAAAGGGAAATCACGAATCCCTATCCTAATTGGAATTCAAACAAACAAACAATGAAATAATACACAAGCAAGAAACAAGAATATAAGATAAATTAATCAATTCCCCCTATTCCAAGACTGCATATAACTTCCATTACTCTTCTCCTCTTTGTGGTTTGGTGGCTCTCAGATATCGAACTGGCAACTTGCAAATGACACAAAGATTCAAAGTTCGTGATTGTTGAAAATGGAGATTGAATGCTCAATTTATAGACTTTTGGATGAGAATTGATTGAAAGGTGGAACATATTGATCAAGAGGTGGAACTCAGGTGAGCTCACATGCTAATTGATAGTTGAACTGTTGAATTGGAGGTGAAACATAATAGATTGAATAGATTAAATGAGTTAATTGATTGAGAAAAAGTTGACTGAGGGATGAAAAATGGTGATTGGAGGAAATAAAGAAGACGAGATAGTTAACTGATCGAAAGTTGATCGAGAGCTTTATTTAGAAAAGGCTAACTAAAGGATAGAAATAGGAGTTGAAGAGATAATTGAATTAATTAATTAATTGATTGGATTGATTAATTTAGTATGTGCTTGAACTTTGACTTCGATTTTCAATTTAATATTTACATGAGATTTTAATTCAAATATTGAATTTATTTTAAATTCAATTTATTATTTGAATATATTTAGAACTTGACTTTGATATTCAATTTGATTTTTGAAATCATGCACATGTATTTGAAATTAAAATAAATTAGAAGAATTTGAATTTGAATTTAGATTTGAATTAAATTAGTGAAATTAGAAATTGGAGATTTAAATGAAATTAGAAATTAATGTAATTAAATGAAATTAGAAGAATTAATTAGTTAATTAAATAATTTAAAGAAACTATTTAATTATTTAGAAATTTAATTTAATTAAATAATAAAGATTATTTAAATTAAAGGATTAAAATCACAATTAATTAAATAGTAAATATTTAATTAATATTTAGAAATGGGTTAATGATTAGATGAATAGAAATAGAAATTAAAAATGAATTTATTTAAATAATAAAGATTATTTAAATTAGGGAATTAATTAGAATTAATTAAATAATAAATATTCAATTAACATTAGAAAAATGGTTAAAATGATTAAATGATGATAGAATTGGAAATGGAAAAATATGAAACTTAGAAGAATAAGATTAATTAACTTATTAAAAAATTATTTAATAAATTAGAGGAATAATTAGTACATGATCAATGAGACATTTGTAGGTGTCTACACAACCTATTCACAATTAACAATTAAATTTAAAACTATCAGGATTTAATACCTACCAGATTCTTGAGCTCTTATAAAATTTTTGCAACCTCTAGATGGAAATAACAAATGGCCATGATAGAAAGGAAAAAATTATGTAATGTGCAGCACACTCCAAGAGAAACGTGGAAGACATGCAATTGATGCCACATTCATATCTAGAGAATTCATATAACACTTGTTTGAACCCGACTTAAGCAAGTCCCTTGCCTATAGGAAGATCAATGGATGGATGTATTCGTTGATTTTTTTTATTGTTTTAAATTTATGAAAAGGTATTAAATGTTCTAGAATTTCAAAATGTATTTAAATTATTATTAAAATAAGAAATAAAAAATAACACAAATTAAAAAAATACAAATAGGTGGAAAACAATTACAGTTACAAACTAATATCAGCAACACTATTCTTTACAACAACAATAATTGTTACATGAAACCAAAATGTTGTGTTACTGTTGTCACATGAAATAGAAATGTTGTGCTATGAAATTTCTTTTTTTATCAAAGATATTAAATTTCCACAATTCATGATGTATTATGTTAAGTTTCTAGATTCAATGATGTATATTTTGTTAGCATCAACGTTTTGGATCACACTCCATGATCCATCATCAACTTTTCTTTTTTATGTTATGTATTTTTCAAATAAAATTATTCATTAATATTGAACAAGTTTTAAATTTTCTTATAAAATATTTAATATCTTTTATATGCATCTTTAAAGGATTACTATATTTTAAAAAATTGGGTTTCCTACTAAAACTCAATAGTTACATGCTTTAGCGAAATGGCGGTGATTGAAGGCAGCAAGAGTGGTAGTGGTTGTAGGAGCAGGGATACCGATGTGCAAAGTTTGGGCGTTCAGGCCATGAAGATTGGTTCATGGAGCGATGAAGCAAATATTGCATTTCCCATTGAAGCAGGTAGGTTGCAACCCACTCACAAACTGACTAATTCTGGGAGAGCAGACATGTTCCATGGAGACGGATACTCCAGACCGTGGATGAATTGTGGAAATCTGTATTCGAGTGGAAACTAGTGCCCTATTGACCTGCATAAATGGAAGGAAAATGGTTTCATTTGGAATAACAAAGGTTGGTATCGCAAGGCCAAGTATCCTGCTTTCGAGTTCCCCCGAAACTGGCAACCATCACCTAAATCTAGCATCCCCGGTGCGACAATCGAGAGAGACAATCCACACTCTGAACCCAATTTGATCCCTCCAAAATCTCATGGTAATTTCCAAATGTGGAATGGGCACTTCGAGCAAGATAACTCTAGGGTGGACCATGCCAGGTTTTGGAGATCTAACTTTCATCCTAAAAATCAAAACCCTTGGTTGGATAAAGGGGGAAACATTGATTTCCGGAGATGGACCTTTCTCCCTCATCGTCCCCATCATCCTAAACCGGTAAGAAAATCTTCAAGACCTACTATCTTTTTGGATGAAAATAAAATTAATTCTGCTAGGTCGAATTTGCTTGAGTTTTGCTTTTTCATCAAGTGGGGTGGTGGAAAACGGGTTAGGGGCAACTTTGAATCCTGGTGTAGAGCACACTGGGGAAAGGATATTAACATCAATATTCTCCCAAATGACTTCTATATGATCGAATTTATGAGTAATGAGGAGAAATGGCAAGCTAAAAACAAAGATCCATATATCTTGGATGGCATTGAAGTTCACATCATTGAATGGCAACCCAATTTCAATCCCTGGACTCATGTATTACCGGACAGTAAGGTATGGATAAGATTCTATAACCGTCCCTCAGATTACTAGCACATTGATGTCATTAAGGATATATGCAAAGACCTTGGCACATTTGTATCGGTTGATGACATTTTGGAGGACAAAATATGGGGAAGCTTCCTTAGAATATGCATTAGCACAGATCAAATCACCAAGATCCCCGATGAAGTTAAAATTATTGGTGATGGGAAGTTCTGGATCCAAAAGATTGATAGAGAAGATCAGTTGCATATTTGCCCTAAATGCTTCTCCTTGGATCACATCGACTTAGGTTGTGATGTTTTAGCTACGATACAGAGAAGTTATTCCTGTATGCAATTTCCTATTGAAGAAAATATGCAACTGAAACCTCCTATCTCCACTGATACCGGGGAGGATTTTTGTAACGAAATCCATGATAATGAGAATATTCCATTGACTAAGGCAACTCCTTTTAACATAGCTCCTCCCTCCTCTGATCAAAGTGAGAGCCAACAAGATCTTCTCATTCTTCTGGAAAAGACTAAAACCTTACAGGCGGATATTGAATCCAAATTAGCGGATTCGCTACCACCCTCTCCTCTTGAGACTGGGAGTCAGCTGGTAATTGAAGATTGCAAAATTCACACTCAGAGAAAGGAGGCTAGAAATCTGGTGGAGATGGGAGATAATATTTGCTCTTCGTTGGGTATTGAATTGGAAGATGGTGAAATTGAGTCTTCCTCCTCAGAGTGGGAAGAAGACTTTGAACCTGACTCTGATCTTATATTGGAGGATTCCACAAAAGGTTTTGGGAAGTCGGATTCAACCATTGACAAATCAAACTTTAAGCGAAAAGGAGTGCAGGGGCACAAGTCAAAAAAAACAATGCTAGCAATTGCTGGTGCAGCTAGTGGTCAAACCAAACTTAATTTAGGGAAGGGAAATGCCCTTCCCTAGGAGCAATGAAACTCTTATCTTGGAATTTCAAGGGCATCAATGCCCCTGACAAATGGTGCTTGATTAAGCACCAGATGGATGACACCAAAGGAGATATTTGGCTACTACAAGAGACTAAATGGAGTAAGGCTGAGATTGATGCAAAAATGAGAGTTTGGAAACAGTGGAATGGTCTGTTTAGGCAATCGGATGGAGCCTTTGGTGGCTTGGGAATCATCTGGAATCCCATGAATGTTAGGATCTCTCTTGTTGGGGAAGATAAGTATTGGCAACATTGTCTGGTAACTATCCTAGGACGGAATGAGAATTTCAATTTTTTTAATGTTTACGGACCATCTTCTGCTGGTGATAAACGTGCTCTCTGGGATCTTTTAACCATCAGACTTTGCAATATTACCAAAGTCAGTTGTGTGGTAACTAGGGACTTCAATGCGATCCTTTCTAGCAATGAAAAAAGTGGGGGCATTCAAAGGACTGGTACGACCCAGAAGGATTTTTTGGTATTTGTTGAGAAGAATCACCTAATAGACATTGTTCCTAAAAATAGAGTTTTCACATGGACGAACATGAGATCGGGTTTTACTAATATTGCTGAACAACTAGACCGGTTTCTTATTACTGGTGATTGGCTAGGACAAAATATTGTATTAGAGTCATCGATTCTCCCGCTTATTGGATCGGATCACTACCCGATCTGTCTGAAGGTCGCTAAGGGACAAGAAGAGGGAGGTACTCCTTTCTGGTTTGAGAAAATGTGGTCCAGAGTGCCTGAGCTATATGATCTTATATTTGTTTGGTGGAATGAACCGGTACTAGGGAACAATTCGTGATTATTCATACTCAATAAGAAGCTCAAGTATATTAAGGTTAAGATCAAATAATGGAATAGGAGCCATTTCAAGAATATTCATATGGATAAATGAAGAATTAAGGCTGAGTTGGAAGAAATAACCAATTCTGTTATTACTTTAGGAATGAATGAGGATTTATTTAACAAAGAAAATACCCTCAAATCTAATCTAAATGAAATCCTTTGGTGTGAGGAAATCCATTGGTGACAAAAATCAAGGGAGTTATGGGTTAAGGAAGGTGACAAAAACACCAAATTCTTCCATAGATCGGTCATTGCCATTCGCAATAGAAACAAAATATCGGAGATTAAGAGACCACATCGTTTCATTGTCAGGAACTATGAGGACATTGCGTAGGAAGCTGTAAGATTCTTTGAATCTTTAATGAATGGTGGTCACCAGAATGATCATGAAGCAAGAGCTAGAATTCTTAACTCAATCCCATCCATAATATCTGATAGTCAAAATACAGCTCTCTTTAATCCTATTTCAATTGATGAAGTAAGGAAATTTACCTTCCAGCTGAATCATGATAAGACTCTTGGCCCTGATGGCTTCCTTGCAGATTTCTTCCAACAATTATGGGATATCATCGCTCGAGATCTACATCTAGCAGTAGAAGAATCAAGAAAGAAAATGACTATGTTAGGTGCTATTAATCACACCTTTTTGGCTTTAATCCCGAAAAAGCAAAACCCTCAACAAATGAGTGATTTTAGGCCCATTGCTTTATGCAACACGGTCTATAAGATTGTAACAAATATCATAGCCAGCCGATTGAAGCCCCTCCTTAAACACATCATTTCAGATGAACAAAGTGGATTTGCCCCTGGAAGATCCATTGTGGAAGGCATTATCATTGCCCATGAAACGCTTCACACGGTCAGGAAAACCAAGGATTCCTGCATGATTTTAAAACTGGATATTTTGAAAGCTTATGATATTGTGGACAGGGGTTTCTTAATTGATGTGTTAAATAAATTTGGTTTTTGCAAGGAAGGATCACATGGGTCACGAGTTGTTTATCATCCCCCAAATTCTTCATTTTGGTTAATGGCTCATCTCATGGCTTATTTTCCACGTCAAGAGGAATACGACAAGGTGATCCAATGTCACCATTTTTGTTTATCATAATGGTTGAAGCCTTAGGTCGATCAACAAGAGCTCTTCAACAAGATGATCAATGGATTGGAGTCAATGTGGCAACAAGGGTTGAAAAAATGACTCACTTGTAGTTTGGCTCGGCTTGTAAGAGAGAAGCAAGAACAATTAAATCATGCCTCAATGATTATTGTATGGCTTCCGAGCACAAAATCAATTGGGACAAATCTGAAGTGTTTTTTGTCAACACTCCGATTAACTTGCAAGGTGCCTTATCAAGGATTCTTAATCTCAGAGTTGCAAACTTCCCAGGGAAATTTCTTGGAACCCCCCTCTTCATTGGCAGTAACAGAACTTGCTATTGGAAGCATCTTATTGATAAGTGCAAATCCAAGCTTGCAAATTGGAAAGGCAAGTGGTTATCCTCTGCTGGGAAACTCACTATGATGAAACCGGTCCTCTCTGTGCTACCGGTTTTTTCCATGGCATGTATGAGATTACCAATGGCAATTGAAGATGAATTGATCTCTATAATGAGAAATTTCCTTTGGAATGACTCATATGACAAAGGGAAATTTCCTCTGGTAGCTTGGAAAAAGATCTGCCAACCAAAAAGGCAGGGGGTGCTGGCATTTGACAAATTTCGGTTATGAATTTAGCTATGGGTGCTAAATTGGTTTGGGAAATTTGCAGTGGTGGTAAACAAAAATGGACAAGGATTCTAAAACATAAATATTTGGACTCCTTGGAGCCAAAAAGGATTCTCACTATAAACAACCCCCCCAGAGGTTCGACCATCTGGAATTTTATTGTGGAAAGCAGGGAAATCATAAGTGATCAGGTTACCTGGGATGTCAGGAATGAAAGGGATGCCTCCTTTTGGATTGAGTCTTGGGCTGATGAAGCTGCCTTATGTCTCAATCCTTCTCTGCAACCTATTATGGTAGAAACTTGTCGCCTCTGAGGTCACAATATCTATGATTATGGTTATCCTATCCAAGAAAATGGCATTGCTAAGTGGAAATGGAACTCCTTGGATCCCATGGACTTGGATCAACATCAGAAAGACTTGTTTGCCGACATTCTCAACAAAAGGGTTATTTTCCCTTCCCCTGAAAAGGACATTATTAGGTGGTGCGGTTCCTCTGATGGTAAATACAAGGTATGTTTTGGTTACAAATTGAAAGAAGCGACTATAGACAAAAAATATTGGCATGTTAATCTTTTTTGGCACCGACATCTCCTACCCAAAGCAGGTTCATTTGCCTGGCTGGCTTGTCAAAAAAAATATTCCAACTAAAGAAAGGCTCTATTCAATGGGTTTCAATGGACCCAGTAGATGCATTTTATGTCAAGAGAAAGAAGAGATTGTGGATCATCTACTTCTCCACTGCAAGTTCTCCAGTCACTGTTGGTGGCATTTCATGGGAAAATTGAGAATCTTTGGCCCCTTCCCATCAGGGCTGGATGAGTGGTTTTTGCAATGGCCTAAACCGGCAGGAAAGGCTATATTTGCTAATTTACTTTATATTTTACTATCTCTTATGATTTGGGAAATTTGGAAAGAAAGGAATCGTAGAATTTTCCAGGGTAAAGAGATGCGCTTAACGTCTCTATGTGGGAAAATTGAGAACCATCTGACTGAGCTCCTAAATGAGGCTGCTCAATCCAAATCATTAAAGAAAAATATATATACAGACTGGGATTGGAAGATTAAGCTGGCACTTCCAAATCTGCTCATTCCACCGCTTTTTGGCAAGGGAACCCCGGTGGATCAGGTCAATCCAAGATTGGGTGTTAAATGGGAAGCGCCAAAGCCTGGGTGGTGTAAGGTAAACTTTGATGGTGCTTCTGCAGGAAACCCGGGTCAAGTGGGTATTGGGTGTATATTAAGGAACTTCGATGGTATCTGTATAAAAGAAATCTCTGAAAAGATTGGAGTTGCCACTAACAATGAAGCTGAATTCAGAGTGACTTTAAGAGGACTGCAGCTAGGGAAGGAGCTTGGGGTGTAGAGAATTCATCTAGAGAGAGACTCATTAAATGTGGTTAATGCGGTCCGTTGTAACAACACCCCTAGTTGGTACCTTAACCAGTGGCTTCAACCGATTCTAGTGCTACTAGCCACGTTTGATGATTTTTAGATTAGCCACATCTATAGGGAAGGTAATGGAGAGGCTGACAGACTCTCTAAAATGGCGATAGTCGATGGTGACCCCCCCTTGGCACTCTGATTGGGTCTTTCTGACTAGTTTGTTACCCCAATTGAACTTCCACCGGTTGATATGGCCAGATTATCTTGCCAGTATCAGTGCTTTCCGGTTGAGTTTGTCGGTTGTGGTCTTAACTGATTGTCTTCTCCTTCCAGTTGACATGTTTCTCTGATTAGCCAGTCGGTGATGGTGCTAACTGGTAGTATTGCCTCCACCGGTTGATATGGACTCCCGACTATCTCACTGATGGTGGTGCTCACTGGTTGAGATTTTTCTCCGATTGAACTACCGGTTGTGGTGCAAACCGGTGCATTGCCTCCCTAGTTGCCGCTATATTTTTACTTAACCTAATGGTCGTGGCTCCCGGTGGATTGATCGACTGATTGATTTGTTCACTAGTTAAGGTTTCTTCTTGTCACCGTGACGTGGCTCGCTGCCGTCATTATTGGTCTGTGCCGGTTTGGGCCCCGTGGCAATTGGACATGTGTGTACTTTTAATTAGTATCTAGTTATGACTAGATCCTTTCAAGATTTGCATATAATTACTTGATGGATAAAGTCGGTCGACATTAGGTTGACGAGCTTTGGATAAAGAGGTTTGGACACTGTCATTTCACACGTGTGTGTATTCAATTGGCATGAACTACTTGCCTGGCGCTCGTATCCCCTGGTTTGATGACTTGCTATTTAATAATGGAATGCCCTCATTTTTCCATCAAACATTTGCATTCTTCACTCAGCGACTTGCTATGGAGACCCCAATTCTCCTTGAAGCTACTTGTCGACAGATGGCATTCTTGGGCGAAATCATTGACAAATGTCTGTTGGAGGTCCTCTACTCTCGACACCCTCTTATTCTTCACAACCTTAAAAGGATACTGGGGAAGGAATTCCTTATGGCTTATCATAGGTACAGAGCCAATGCCAATATCCTGACCTTTTTCCTTGCAATGGTGATTTACACGGGGACTAGCAAGCAGAGAGCAAAGCTTTTAACTCAAATGGTGTTTAAACAGCTCCTACTGGGGGAAATTGATGCCGCGTTGGACAATATTGATGCCAACCCGAGAATACCGCTTCCCCAAAATTACTATATGTCCTTGGGCAATGGGGCGAAGGTGGGAAAGTTAGTGATTGTGAACTCTCTGGACTTTGATGCTCTTCAAGAATCCTGGCCTGCCATTACTAGGAATATTGAATTTCTGCTTAAGGCGACAGGCATTCAAAATGGTTTCACATCGGAATGGAGGTAAAAATATCTTCGAGATGAAGGGTTAGCGAGTGCAGAAGAATTTGGTATTCTGGAGAATGGAGATTTGGTTGATGACAATGACTAGGGGTTTGGGCTTGGCGAGGAGTGGTTCCCAAATGACTACCGACTCCCTAGGGAGAAGGCAGAATCGACGACTCACTCGACCTGTGGCACTGAATGCCCTATAATCCTGGATGCGGCTCGTGCTCCTGTGGATGATGACTCTGAAGACTCCCATTGATTCCGGTTGTCACCTCTCTCCAGTTTCTTTGTTCTGATTATTGTTTTTTTTTGTTTAAAGGCCTCTGTTATCTACTTCTAGCGGTTGTCGACTGGTGTTTTGTACTTGTCCAGCCTCCATTGCTGGTTTTTTCTTGTATAAGGAATAGAGCTAGGGTAGGGGGTTTTCTTCTTGGTTCTTTCCCCCTACCGCTCTCACTGAACCAGACCTTGTATTCTCCTATTTTGATTAATACAAGGGTGCTGCCCCTTTGCAGCTATTTACTTATTTAGAAAAAAAAGATTACTATATTTTTCATGTTCTATTCCATCTTAATGTGTTTTTTTAAAAGTGACTTGTAAAGATTACTATTTTTTTCATGTTTTATTCCATCTTAATATGTTTTTTTTAACATGACCTGTGACACGAAGGCTGGGGGAGACTAGACCTCATGACCTTGTGCTTCACCACTGGAAGCTAGGCCCCCAACCCTTAATGTTCAATTTAAATGTTTGGTATCTTTTAAATAACTTTTTTAAAATCTATTTACATGTTTGTTTCATTTCTTCTATGTATCATAAGATGTTATTCTCCCTAGATTCAAAACACAATGGATTGAGCTATAATTTACAAAGTCATGTATAAAAAAATATTATTATTTTGATTTATTTTAAAATGATTAGTACATGCATACATGTAAAACAAATTTATGTACATGAAATAAATAAATAAATAATTTCTTTTTTTTAGCGTTAGGCTATCAAAAATAATAATAAGATCATCACTCAATATGAAATCTTAGAACTATTAAAAATTGTATCAAATCTATAACTATAAATGATCATATCAAATCTACGTGGAAATTGGAAGGGATGAAATGAGATGCAATATTCTTAGATATAGTTTTCATTCATTGTGATTAGATTGAAGCAAAACTATAAAGAGATTGGTTTTGGTTTGTCTCATTTTTTAAATACCTTCAAATCCTATAATTTTTTTTTTTTTTTTTGTTTCTTTTTATCTCTTAAAATAATTGTTTTAGGGTTTCATAATATCATTAGATATTGCACCCACAACAATAGCTACAATCCATATAAGATTATGTAGGTGACAATAACTTTCAACCATTTCAAGAAGGTCTTGTGAACTACATGCCAAGGTTTGAAGTTAGACTAAATTGTTTTTTAATTTTTTTAATCCTCTTTTTGTGCCCTCTCATTCCAAGTTGAGAATTAAAAATAAAGTAAAGTGTGACCATTGAGCAACATATGCCACCAAGGTTACTTTCATGTGTTGAATAATGAATATATTTATTAAAAAATGTACAGACATTATAAATTAAATAAATGTATTTTTTTATACATATCAATATCAAATTGTACTCTATAACATGTTAACTTTTATATGATTTTCTATCGGCGTGACCCTTGCACCCTCCTTTGTGCAAGTGCTAGTTAATTAATATAGTAGATCTTGATGCTCTAAGTCCTTTAAGAGTGTACAAACTCTTTAAAAATATAGAAAATTGAATATTTAATAAAAAACAAGAAAATTAATGAAAAAAATAATATTAATTTTAAAAAACTTAAAAAACTTAAAAAACTTATTATTATATTTTTCAATATAACAGCATTAAATGTGTATTTAAAAGAAATCTAAAAACAAAATAAAAATACAAAATATATAAATTTGAAAACTTACAATGGCTCAACTTTCCACCTCACCTAGGGAAATGCACACAATTTTCATGACTTTTAAAACTCCGGGGAAGCTCCTTTTCCCACTTCACCGCTTTTGTTTGCACCGAAAAATCAATTCTTTTGATTTGTAATCTTAAATACATTTTAAACATTAAAATACTATTTAATATGTCTACATTACATTGTATAAGGCGCGTAAAGCTCAGTATTTAAGATGTATAAATTAACAGATGGAAAGCGAAGGAATCTGTGCACACTGAGCTGTTTATAGTTTGTGCGGCGCTATTTTTTGTAATACTATTTCTGGTTTGAAGGGTTTTCGCCGCATTAACGCAGGTTCGAGTCCCAGAGAAGCCGATCTAGTGGCTTGCATTGCCGAAATGGCAGACGGGAGGCCATCCTTGTTGGTGTTTATACTTCTAGTCGTGCTTCATCTCATTGCATTTGGCTTCGCCATAGCTGCGGAGCGCAGAAGAAGCATTGTAAGTTCTCACTCTCTGCTTTACTTACTATTTATGCAATCTCGTAGCCGTTATAGTTCTCAAGAAGATTTAGCTGTCCGATTTGTGATATGTGCCGTATATGCTCGCGTGCTTTAGTGAGCAATGGGTTTTTCAGGTTTTGCTTCTGTTTACTTTCTCCTCTCTCCCCATCATCTAATTTATATTTATCCTTATGTAGATACTTGTTTCTGCTATTAAGTTGTGACTCTTCTTTGCTTCTTTTGAAATGAGTGCACTGTTTACATGGTACTCGAGAGATTTGAGTTTAATATGGATTTCATGCTGCAAATAGACGTTCTTTCAAAAGAAATCTTTTGTTTTAATTCACTTTCTATTGTTCGTTACAAATAATCTTCCTTTTCAATTCAAATCTCTATTTTTTAGATTTTGGAATTCTTTCATTTTTTGTCGCAGGGAAGTAATTTTTCCTTGTTTTTTTTGTTATTTATTGCAGGTAAATTAACATTTTTGGTTCAGTTTTATTATCTTGAACGGGGGCATTGCTTCCATATTTTTAGCCTGGTTTTTTATATATTTGGGAACCTATCCTTTTAAGGGGTAGCCTTTAGCTTAGATACTCCCTTGAAGCGACCAGGAACTTGCACTGGGCCTCGTAAATCAGGCAGGCTGTGCACAATGTGTTGGATGGAGTATTTTTATCCACTTTCAACACTCTTTTTCATGTCTTCCGGGTTTTGTGCCAGGGGCTCCGAGTTGGAAGGTCATCCTGTAGTTTATCTTGTTCATTATTAGATATTTAATTTTAAGTGCCTTGTATTAAGATTTTTGTAAGGTATTATTTTAAGTATTTAGGAGCTGGCCACTTACCATTGGTAGCCATCAGACTAGATCGTAGATTCACTAAATTGCCAACTCCTCTGCCACCGTATTAAACTAGAGACCAGTAGTCTGAATTAGAGTTCCATAAATCTCATTCCTTCTGAAAACTACATTACAATCCAGCAAGCTAAGTTTATTCTAATTATTTTTACCTTTCAGCTCTTTGTTTTCATAGTATGTGTTTATTTATAGCTTCCCTGTCCCTTTTAGTTTCTTCTGGACTGTCCCTATTAGTTTCTTCTGGATTTTATAGAAGAGTCTTTGTTTTGTCCCTATTAGCTACTCCTTTAGTTATTTTTGAGTGGCGTGCTATAGTTTATTGTCCTTTTTAATAAACAAAATGTATCATATTAGCTGGAATATCCACATTAGCTTAACAGTAGGATCACAAGGAAATTTTCTTTCCATAAGAGCAGATAAGGAAACCACCCAGGATTGAACCCCAATAAGCAAAGAATTGACATCTTTATGGAACTATGATGGTTTGGTTTTAACTGTCAAAACTAAGTTGTGTTTAATTTCCTTAGACTGAGTCGTGAAGTCTCCTCCTGAACTATTTGCTTTTCAACTATACCTACTTGAGAAAGTCAACTGAATAATTTGCTAAATAGTTACGAGAGTTGTGTAGCTATCTTCACTCATTGAAGAAAGGCGAGTAATCAAAATAAAGCCAAATATGACCTAAAATTATTTCAAAATTTCCCGACAGGATGACATTTCCAAAGAATTTGGTTGGTTAATTAATGTTTTGTGAAAGTAGCGCCAGAAGAGTTAAAACTCCAGCTTTACGGAGTCTTGTTTAGACCAGTAAGCCTTGACAGATCTGTAGCCATCCCAAAACCTTCTGTTCAAAGGAGGCTCTTGTTTTTCAAGTTTACTGACAACATCTTTTTTATATTGTTATAAGTAACATACTCTATTTAAATCAAAGGGATGAACTTGTCATCTAACAAACAGCATTATCATTTTCCCAAACATGTTTCATAGTTTAATGTGTTGCTGTCCTAAGGAAAAAGTTCAACTGGATATGTTTTCTAATGAGGCTAGGGGCTTGGTATAAGAGATGGTGAGAAAAAATAAAAGGTGCATATTAAAATTTTGATCAAAGCTTTTTAATTCAGTGTTTATAATTTGATTGGTGACTCAAGTAACCAGAAAATCGTGTATTAAGAAAAAAATTTAAATTATGGTATGCGAATGATAAATGTGTTTTTGATGCTAATGATAGTGTGTTTTCGGATGACATAAGGGGTAGTCAGTAAAACTTTTTTGTAATTGAGTAAAAGTGATTGGTATTCATTATGAAAATATTTGCAAACCTTGCATCTGCTTTGTTGGCTTAGTACTCATAGATAATTTTTCTCTATTTCAAGTGGGTAATTAAATTTGGTGTTGGACAAATCTTATCCTTGTAGTGTTATGTAGTTGGGTTGAGAATCCATTCAGTGTTCATCAACAACAAATCCTTTCTTCTAATGTATTGTTTCAATTCCTATGACCAAACCATAAAACACTTGAAAATGGATGAATTCACAACTTCCTAATTGGCTATGATCTTATTCAATCTGTATTATCTTGCAACTCATCGCATGCACAAATATATACTTAATGCATTTCCACTACTGTACCTTGTGCAATGGAAGCTAATTGAATGTTCTTCCAACTTGAATTTAATAGCAAAATTGTCTAATATAATTGCAGAATGGATAAACTAACAAAGAGAAAACAACACAAGGGAGCCATGACACCATGTTTACTCTGCAGAAACCTGAATAGGTAGAAAACTCCAGCAAGAAAATCCACTAGATGTGCAAATTTTTAAGCTTTCATCCCATCCTCTAGTCCAATTGGAATGCCAAATCAATATGCCACATACTTATACTTGCAAATGTCTGGGGCAACCAAGTGAGAAGATGCCAAATGATCATCCATGCGCTGGCCAGCACTCTGCACAGTCCAACTAGCTGATGAAACCTCCAAGCAGTGCTCATCTCTGTCCAATATCTCTGATAATGGAAAATGAAGGATTCGAGATGTCTCAGCATTTATTTCATGCTCCCAATGCTTTAATCATATCTCTGATGTCTCTGGGAAGGTCACATGGATGTTACAAAATATTCTGAGCTTAAATATTAGAACTGCAAATGCCAAACATGAGAACTAAATGCTTCCCTGATGCTTCCTTTTCTTATACGTTCAATTGGGATGAAGCCGCTGGTTTTCAGCAGCTGACGGTTATGAAACCACACTTTTCATCTGTAGGTAATTAGGAAACCGTTCCCTTCTTGATGAAACTGCCACTTTTCAATAGGGTTTGGTTATAAAATTTCTTTCCAACTTCTGGAAACCATAACTTTTGCATATGGAACTGAAGTGGGGTGCTGTTTTTTCAAGTGTATAATTTTTTTTGAGGAATTTGAATATGTGGCAATATTCAAGTTTTAATGCCACCATACTCCAAAATACTGTTTTTGCTCTTTTTAACCAGAGAGAAGTGGTGATTCAATAAACTTTTTGGCAGAGAAAAATTCTGGTTTAGTGTTTGGTATTTGTCTTTGGCAGAGAGAATATGCACTGTTTTTGCCACACAACCGCATTTATGAGGCCAACTGTGGCCAACCTAAAACCGAGAATTGAATTATAATATCTATTTGCCAATGAAAACCAATAATTGAATTATAATTGCTATTTGCCAATGCTTGGTTTGAGATGTTCCATTCCATTCTAAACCCTCTCCAGCATTGAACTTTACGATTCTGTATTTGGGGAACATTTTTGGGATCACATACATACAAATGGTGCCATTTCATAGGAAATTTTACTAGAGAAATAAACCAAAAAAGAATATTGTGAGCCGTTTCCCATCATGCTGAACATGATTGAACTGAAGATCAAATTAATTGTACACACGTGTGTCTCTATACATGTCTTTGGGGGTTTGAAAATGGTTATAATGGTGTAACACAAGAGGATATGCTTGACTGCTGCTCACACATAAAAATTCTTTATAATCTTTATATAAAATTATAAATTAAATGGCATTGGCAGTTGGGTGTAGGATGAACCACTTTGGTGAATTTAGGAGATGTCTAGAGCTATCTAGTATGTAGCCATTTTAGCTGATTGCTGATTATGGAGAATAAAAATGTTTTACTATCGGCTGTAGTCAGATGGGCCATGGTCAGTTTTGGGATGTATGGAATACTTGGCATGGAATATTAAATAATATCTCATTGGTTGGCTGGTGGAGCTCATGTAGGAAATTCCATGCTTTTTTATTGGTTATAGAAACTACTGTAGGATGGCAATTGGCAAGCTTTAGAAAAGTCTGGAATGACAAATTTTCTAATTTTTAGTTTGGTCTGCAGTGGCATTTTTCTGAAGATGTAGGGCTATGAAAAGTTATAGGGCTATGAAAAGTTATAGTGATGACTCTTGAAATGCCCAAATTAACCAGAAAATAAGTTTATGCCAGCAATGGAGATGGTGATCTAGTTAATGAAATATATTGCATTGCATGGCTTATATTTTTTCATTTATCTGTTGTTATTCTGCTTCTATCTTATTTTTTTTCTTTTAGTTATTTTATTTTGAGGTCGGTTTTACAGTTAGATGTCATATGCATTGATAAATCCATTTTCATGGCCAATTTTGCTTTAGAAATTCAAATTAGAAAAATTTATGGAATATATTCCTAACATTTTTGTAACTATTCTTTTAAACATAGGGACATAAAGTTTCTTATCCAGATCAGCTCAATGTCACCTACTGTACGTATGACTCAGACATTGCAACTGGTTTCGGAGTGGGGGCATTTCTGTTTCTCTTCTTGGCTGAGGGTCTGATCATGGGTGTAACAAAATGTATGTGCTGTGGAGGTGCACTTACTCCAGGTGGATCTCGCGCATGGGCTATCATCTATTTCCTCTCTTCATGGTATATTGCTTTCTCTTTAGTTTTCTCAAATCTGTGACCAAATCTAAACATTTGCATTTCACTCGAAGCTTATTCCTAATTTTATGTCTTTCTTCCAGGTTCCTTCTTTTGGTTGTTATGAACTGATTGTTAGTTATGACTTAATGACATTGTTGAGATGGTAGTTCTAGAAGACTATAAATTAATATTATATCCCAATATAGCAGCATAAGGATGTGTATTACATGTTTTTGCCAGATATAAGAGAAAAATTAAGGGCATCCTCTTAGCAACAGTTGGTAGACAATATAGGTGGTTTCATGTTCCAAATTGCTGATTAAATGAGATAAACAATTTCCAATATCAAGAAATAAGTTTGCATCCTTTGTTGGGTAGCAATTTATGACAATAAATGATGACCAAGATACTTAAAAACTTTTTTTAACCTTAGGGAAGATGATTTTAGTTAAATTTGGTCCGAGTGGATCATCCTTGCTCCCTTCATGAGAAAAGACACACTGATTTGAAGAAAATATGTGAAGACCCTTTCCTTGGGAAACGTTGAGAACATATGAAAGTGATCTCCTTGAGACATAACTGATGAGATGCTGACATGCTGCTAATCCTCATCAGCCGGTCTAGCTGGGAGGTAATCCAATACAGAGAACCAAGTTCTAAATCTTGGTTGGTAACTAAGAACTTTAATGAATAGCAATAATTATCGTTTATTAAAGTTGTCTGTACTGTGATTGGAAATCATTGTAAGTTGGGATCATTTGTTATGATGCAATAATACAATAGAAGCTTGTTGTATTCTTTTCTATTTCTGGGCATTATCTTTGCAGAACTTTGGATGTTGAGAATCCATTCTCTATATGTACACTGATAGGTCCTTAGACAGTTATGATGGTCTTATTACAATTTCACTGTGGAAGTTCCAGGTAGGCAGTATATCAATCTATGATGGCTTGTGAAACATATGCTATGTAGGGTCATGAATATTTGATAAGAGCTTTGACAATTCAGTTTCAAGTGGGAAGAACTATCTCCTAGTACAGATTCAGTCTAAAACAAAGCTGCTACTGATTACCGTTAAATGACTTCAAAATCAAAATATAGCGTTGAAGATGGATTCTTTTTATCTTTAGACATTTCTTTATAAGATGTTTGCATTCTAGAAACACAACATAGGTTAGCAAGATAATTTGTCATATCCCTCCTTTAGCTGGTCGGCTAGCAAGCTTTTCAAGGTGCTTTTAAATATTTAAAATTCAAATACAATAGGTATAAATCTATTTTTGGTGAGCTGGGCAAAGTAGATTGGAATTCGGTAACGATTTTGGAATATTTTCCAAGATTGTGCTGCTGGGACGCCAACCCTAGTAGACATCAAGGCCTGGACGAAAACCCCAAACTTATCTTACTTTTTACATTTGAGAATTCATTTGTAACATAGTGTGGGATTGTACCAGCAGTTGTGCCAGCATTATGGAGGTATTTTGAGAAGCAATATCCATGAGCTGCTAGCCACAGGCTGACCCTATTGCCCAGCTGGGTGTTCTTGAAGGTCTGGAGCAGGATTGGGGGCAAAAGCAGAGGTGTACAATAGACTGGACACAAGCAAACAGTGAATAGCAGACCTGCTACCACCTATCTGCATATTGCTGCCCAAGGAACCCTCAGAAATAGCTACATTCAAGGCTCTGCTAGACCTAGTGCAGGGAGTGTCTCCAGGTAGTTACAAAGGTTTCGGACCTGATAGTTAGATCAGCCATCAGATTCTAGTTGAAATCAGGCTACAGTTATCTTGGAGCTCCATCCATAACCCAGGAGTTTGCTGCAAGGAGCTGGTTTCAGATCTTAGACGAGTCCAAACCATCCACTTGGCCAATGAAAGGAATTCTGATCTATTGGAGTGTGTTCTTGCAGACCTAACTGCTCATTCCACAAGTATTATGGCCCAGATTTGGGGTGTGAGGAATGACCTAGTGTAGTTGCTGACTGTCACTTCCAGGTGATCATTGTTCAGTTATATGTTCTTTGAATTCTAATACCTACCAGTGCTGTTCAGGTCAAACTGACCTGAATTTTTGTACTCCAAACTCTGTAACTATTTGCATTAATCAGAGGTTTTAAAGTGTTGATCAATGTTCCTCTATATATTTGCAGTGAATTTTGCTAAACCGTAGGATTCAAGCAATAAACATGTGTATTTTACAAACATGATTTCAGGGATACTAGTGGTATCAAAGCCTTTGTTTTGGTCAGCCTGTGGGTGTGTGATGCAGGAAAAGCCATGGGTGAGAGGAACAATGAAATCAATTTTTAGAAGGTTATAACTTATTAGAAATGAAAGCAAAGAGCCGACCATAGAATTTAAATTCATGAGGGAGTCTATTGCAGAGACTGTGAGTACCTTAAGGGGAATGAGTTGACAATGGAGTGCTGGGAGGTCTAATTCCTATGGTGCTGAAGGAAGTTACTCTTCCAATAATGGAATCTCAATCAATCTTCCAGCCAAGACATTTAGAGTCAGATTATTGCAAAAAGAAGGGAAGGACTCACTTGAAGAAGAGCAATAAATGTCAACAAATTCCAATGGTGAGATGGCAAGATATCATGCTTTACGTCTAGCCATTTGTCATGACATGACATTCACAGAGTATTGTGACATGAAGACAAGAAATGGATAGAGGAAGAGAAGGTATGAAGAGCAGCCTCATAGAGACATACAACAACATTTGGTAAAGGTTACAATACCTACTTTTTATGGATTGGGAAGTTGTTCAGCTAGAGTATGGTTGTAGAAATTGAGTACATACATTCTTTAAACCCCATGCTTGAAGAAGCTGTCGAGTTTGCTACCTTGCATCTCAGAGGTGTAGCCCACGAGTGGTGGTATTGTGGCATGGTGAGCCAAGGACACAACTCAATCACTACCTTAGAAGAGTTTAGCCAAAGATTGGTGGAGAGATTTGATAGGAAGGATCCAAAGATTCACTTTAGATAGCTAGCACAATTAAAGCAAGAGGGCCTAGTGGAGCATTATGTGGTAGAATTTCATAGGCTTTTAGTGATTGTTCTAGATGTGATGGAGAGGATGCCCATAGTTCTTTTTGTAGAGTGCCTATTCATACTACTCAGGTGTTTGGTAAGGGCGTTTGATTTGAATTGCTTGTAGGAGCCATTAGAAGAGCCATACATTTGAATGATTCAATGACGAAAAAAAATTCTACTCCAAGGATGCACCACTTATTCTAAGCTTGAAATTGTTTAAGGGCAAGCAATTTGGAGAAGGGAGGATTGTCATATTCCTCCTTTAGCTGGTCAGCCAACAAGTTTTTCAAGGGGATTTTAAGCACCAATTTCAAAACTTCATCGTCGGATTTCAGCAACATTTTTTTGGAGGAAGATAGTAACAGATTGTAGAATGAATGGAATTTCAGTGATGCTTTTTGGATTTTAGGGACTCATTGCCCTCGATCGGTATTTGGATATGTTTAAACAAGAATTAGATTTTAGATATAAATATCTAACATTAGATTCTAAACACCAATATGTTTAAACAAGAATTATAATATATTAAAAATAGATTCTCAGCACCGATTCTAAAATTAGATCCTAAAGTTGCCCTATATATTAAAATTAGATTTTTAATTATAAATTTATAATATATTTATTATTTAATTTATTTATACATGAATAATAGTTAAATTAAAATTTTTAACATATTTTTATTATAATGTTTTTGAATTTCTTATAATATATTTATTATTTATATATAAATAATATCTACATTAAAATTTTAAACATATTTTTATTATAATGTTTTTGAATTTATTAATATATTCAAGTTTAATATAATATTAATTTATTTTTATGGATTTAGAATTTTTTTTGCCGTGCCTGCGAATCTGTACCTGTACCCAAATCGATAATGTAGATAAAAATGGATAAAAGTTAAAATAAAGTAAAATTTTGAATTTTTGTCATCTCATTTTGGATTGTAGTGCTTCCATAATACAGATATATATCTATTTTTGTGAGTTGAGCAAAGTAGATTGGAATTTGATAATGATTTTGGAATATTTTTTAAGATTGTGCCTACTGGGATGCCAACCTTATAGACATTAAGGTCTGGATGAAAAACCTGTCCCATTCAATTTGCATTTTTTTATATCTGAGAATTCATTTATGACAGAGTGTGGGATTGTACTAGGAGTTGCGCCACCATTTTTGAGGTGAGAAGCAATCACCAAGAGCTGTTGGCTGCAGGCTAACCCTACTGCCCAGTTGGGTGTTCTTTAAGGTATGAAGCATGATTGGGGGGCAGAAGTAGAGGTGTACAACAGAATGGAAACCAACAAACATCGAACAATAGACTGCCGCCTCCTATCTGCATATTTCTACCCGAAGAACCCTCAAAAATAGCTACATTCAAGGTTGCTAGACCTAGTAAAGGAGTGTTTCTAAGCTGTTACAAAGTTTCAGACTTGAGAAATAGATTAGCCATCAAAATCTAGTGCAAATCAGGCTATAGTTATCTTGGAGCTCCATCCATCACTCAAGAGTTTGCTGCAAGGAGCTGGTTTTAGAGCTTAGGTGTGAGGAATGACCTCGGGCAGTTACTGACTATCACTTCCAGGCTATGTTACCCCGAGTTTCCAAGATGGGGGGAATGGGGAAACAGGCTTCTGGGACGGATTTTTTTTTGGCCCTCTTTGGGGATGGAGGGGGCATATATAAAAAATAGGGAAAATTTAAAATATATAGAGAAATTTTAAATATTCATATGATAACCTGTGTCACTGCGTTTGTTGAATTTTCGGCTTCAGGTTTGAAATTCGGCGAACTCATAAAAAATGTATCAAATTCACAAAAATTCATCTGAAATTTGCAAGATAACAAGTAGGGGCTTTTTCCGTTGTCGTTGGGAGCTACAAAGTCCACGTAAGGGTTGTAGGTTGACACCATGCCACGAAAGGGCCGCAGGTCGATGCGATTCTGTAGAAGGGTTTGTGGACGCGGCATCGGGAGATAGGATATAAATCTTAAAATTAAAAAGACTTTATAAAGTTGGCGATTCAAATATAAAAGTTGTTGCCCCCTGATATAAATGTTAACTAACATTAAAAAATTAAAGCAAAACTTAGCAGCGATCAACATTTAATATATTAACATTAACTATAAAAATTGTCGGATTTAATATTTAATATATTAAAAAAAATATTTTAGTATATTTAGTTTAAATTTTTAATTATTAATTTATTTATATATAAAATTTGACAAATATAAACTAAAATATATAAATTAAATTAAACAAATTTAATATTGTTTATTTTGAGATTTTTTAAATGTATTATTTTTTTCTAAAAAATCAAATTTATAAAAGCAAATTTAATGGCAAATTTTGTTTTGATTTTTTTCCTCTTGCCAAATTTCATCCGAATTTTATTGCTGGCGAATTCGAACTGGAACTGGAACGCGGTGATTTAAATGATAACATTGATAAATCATATGTTGAGGAATCTGATTGCATGTTAGGGAAGTGCCCAAGTTGGAAGATTCTATGATGATTTATGAAAATGCTTGACATGCGAACAGATTGCGTGCATGCAAGTGCTGTGCATATCCTGGGATTTCTTACAGACTCACATGAGTGCCACTTGAACCTAGGTGTCCATTTTGGGCTCCTTTCTTTGTGTATTGTAAAAGCATAAAAAGAGTTGTTATTGTATGTTGTTCATGTTGTAGTTTCTAGTTTTGGAGGTGAAGTGTTATGTTGCCAAGTATAATCCAGATTGTGGGTCCTCTTGTTGAAGAAGGTAATAGGGTTGTATTGTACTCACTATTTTCTGTGCTTTTGGAGTGTGGGGATTTTCTTTCGAAATGGTTTTCCCCACTATATTATGTTCATTGGTATAATCTTTATGCATGTTTATTATTACTATTTGAATGTGTTTCTATTTTTGTAATCGTTTAAGATTTGTAATTTTTTTTTTTGCATAATCTCCCCGCCTAGATTTATGTTAGGAAGTGTTTTTTGCACCTTTGCTTCCTTTCATTTGGTAATAGAGTTTGGCCAGTTTTGGTTCCATTGTTGGGTATTCGGTTTTTGTACGAATCTTAGTTTGAGTGGGAGCTTATGCAGAGCATTTTCAAAATCTTGTTGTAGGAAGAAGATGGCAAGCGTTTGGAAAAATCGGGATGGAGAAGTTTAACGACAAAAACTGTTGTGACGTTTTCACGCATCGCCCTTTTGCACCTTTGCTTCCTTTCATTTGGTAATAGAGTTTGGCCAGTTTTGGTTCCATTGTTGGGTATTCGGTTTTTGTACGAATCTTAGTTTGAGTGGGAGCTTATGCAGAGCATTTTCAAAATCTTGTTGTAGGAAGAAGATGGCAAGCGTTTGGAAAAATCGGGATGGAGAAGTTTAATGACAAAAACTATTGTGACGTTTTCACACATCGCCCCTTTGCAAATGGGGACACCCACTTTTTTTCTACTTCTAGGTTAGTTTTTGAGTCTTTTAGCTATTAGCCTTGCATTTGAAGAAGTGTAGTATCTCAGGTGGCCAAGATGTAATCAGGATGAGTCTCTCTCTTGGGATGAAGTCAAGCACAACACTTCCTTTGCCCTCCAAGATGTCGACCTGCCTCTCTCAGCATTCACAGTGGGTGCTTAAGCCCGATGACTTCCCATCCATCTCCCCTTTTCATTCCACCTCACCTTCTCTCATTCTTCATCCATCCTACATTTCATACTTGCCTCTCCTCCATCTTCTACCCCTTCCTTCATATCACCTCTTCCATTTCCCTTTCCTACCCTTCTCTACCTCCACTTATCATTTTCATCTCACCTATGTCCACCATCTCTTCACCTCCCACTTACCTCAACCTCCTACCCACTTACCTATTCCCTATTCACCCTACCTTCATCTCACCCCACTTCATATATATCTTCCACTTCATAATACCTATCTTATACCTACCACTCTCTACCTTCTTATTCTCCATCTACATCCACCCTATCTCCTAACCCTATCCTATCCTAATTGACCTTTCTTGCTGCCCTTCATAACCTGATCTTATCCTAACCCACAACTTGTTCCCTTTATTCCCCTTAGCATACGCCTCATAACCCTCCTTGCTAACCTATCATAACCTTAACATACCTCCATCCTAGCCTACCCATCCTATCTTATCATCAAACTCTTAACTATCCCTATCCTACCCCCCTACACCCTACACCCAACCTCTTATTATTATATTAACCCCCTGTAACCCTGTAGCTTCTAACCTACACCTCTCATCCCAACTTTACCTCGTAGCACCCCTTTCTTATATTTCCCCTATCCTTTCCTTCATACCCCCGTGACTTACCCTTATAACTCCCTCCTTGCCATGGTATCACCTCTCATCCCACCCCTTTCAAACCTCTTTACCTTCAGCTCTTCATCCGACCTACTACGTAGCATACTTGGGCCCCACCATAAACTTTTACATGGAGAATTGAAAAGTTTTTTTTAAGAACTCTCTTTGCTGGGACCCACCAAACTTTTAGCCTGGAGATTTAAAATATTTTCAATTGCCTTTGATCCCTTCCTCATCACCATAGCATTCTGGCCCCACCAACTTTAGAATAGGGAGCAAAAATGTTTTCTAAGGCATTAATAATGCCACTTCAACATAGAGGCTGAATTAGCATCAGCACTTCTTTTGGGTTAGGAAGTATGAACTTAGCCTTGCGAATTTGAGATTGAGCGATTTATCTTTGATCACCTTTAAAAATCGAAAAATAAAAAAATTGACTAAGGCATGAGAAAAGGTTGAGGCGTCCTTGAACGAGACCTCCGTCCTTTGAACATGAGCCCCGTCCTTTGAATGAGACCTCCATCCTTGGAACGAGACCTCCCTCCTTTGAACACGAGCCTTGTCCTTTGAATGAGACCTCCGTCCTTTGAACATGAGCCCCGTCCTTTGAACGACAACCTTGTCCTTTGAACTAAGCAATCAGTCCAATACAAGACGTTCCAATCTAGAAGGCTACACATGTGAGGCTAGAACATGAGATGTGATTATCGAGAACTCCGTCCTTTGACCAAGAGGTCTGTCCTTTGACTTTGATCATCTATTACTAATCGATTCTCATGAACAAGTTCAAGTTCGAATAGGGGTGGGTTCAAGGTGCTATTGTTTTGATCAACACAATGTAAGCCATTCAATGAACGTAGCAAATGAAGAACAAGAGACACGCGCAATGCATAGACAAATCAATAATGCTACCTCAAGATTTAGACTCTCCACGATGCAACTCATTCAATACAAGTTGTAAGCACGATGAAGGATCCAAGTCGTGGATGAAAGGCGTCTATCAAAGAGTGACACACTAAATGCAAGTAATTCAAATTGATGCCTCATCATCTTACAATTCGACTCTGATCATTTACTCAAGGTGGCCGGTTCAATCACTATTGAAGATCAAAGATTTAATTCTAAGATGAACGATTTGGATGCAAAGCCCGATATTGCTTGATCAAGTGGTATTAAATGGAGTGTGCTGCATTTGTTAACTCAATAAACTTGAAGCCATGCATAAAAAATGTCATTGGGTCATGGCTAATAAGGAGATCCATCTTATGCGATATGAATGAGATAAGCAATGATACCAGTGCAATTAATTAAATGAAGGTGGCTGAGCGATGTGTGATGGGGTAATAATTTCCTTCGGCAGGTATAAGGCTAAAATTGATCATTTCATTCGATCAATTTCAAATCGATATTGCCTTCATAAGTGCGATTCAACTCTCTGTCAGGATATCAGCAAATTACTTATTGGAGCGATTTGACTATGGTAAAGTGATCTTCGCAGTGGCATTGGTTTTTGTTTGACTGACAGCGATTCATATTGCAAGCACATATTCAGGTCATTACAATGCGATTTTAGGGACTGTGTGAGGCAATTCTAACTCGTCTTTGTTTTCAGTGATATTGAGATCACTCTTTGACAGCGAATATATTTCCAAACACAGCGATTGCATCTAGAGATTTTGGTTTCAAACTTCTGATCAGCGATTCTCCATTTGAAAGGCAAAAAAGCAAGGTGGCAACTTTGATGGTTGTTGCAGTGAATAAGGTTTATTGACAGCAAATAAACTCCTGGGATCTGCGATACAGATTTCAGTCCTATATTGTCATACTTGCCATTGAACATCATAGCAAATCACCTTGTGGAAGAATCGTTTAAGGCGCACTAATATAGACGAATGTATTGATGCCAATATCACATTTACATCAGGTCGACAAGAGTTCAGCGATTGATCAGTGATACATTTGTTCAGGCGATGTTAGACCAGAGATTAGAAAATTGCTACAAACTCGCCAAACTCGCCGAGTCCGAGCCCGAGACATGCTCGCCGAGTCTCTGGAGCTCGAACTCGGGCTCGGCCGAGTTTGGTGAGCAAACTCGCCAGACTCGCCGAGTTGGTGAGTTTGGCATAAACTCGCCAAACTCGGCAAGTCCAGTGCTTGAAACTCGGCTACTAGCTGGGTTAAGTAAAATGACAAAAACAAAACATTTTAAAAAGTTTTTTAAAATGAATGGTCTCGTCTTTGTTCACTACAACCTTCGCCTGAGAATGAGAAAAATTAGGGTTACAACATGTCAGCCAATAGAAAAATAACACCTGATGCCTTTATTAAATAATAAGTTTTTTTTGCCTCGCGGGGTGCTGCCCCTAAACCCCCGTCGAAAAATATGGGGGGAAACTGTGTCGATAGAAGTAGGGAAAATTTAACCTCCGAGTCTGACATTGATTGGATCGACCAGGTAGATATAGAGGTTGAGACTGTAGCCATGGCAGAGGAGGAGCGGAGAGCACGAGCACAGACAGGATATTCAGAGGCAGATAGTGACACGGATGTTCCTGATGTTGGTGAGCATGGCATGGTGTCACAGGGAGCGGCTATGGCTGTCGAATCATCCAGGATCTACCTTAGATGCCTTCGCAGGGGGTCAGGGCCGGAGGGTGCAGCCGTGCAGGCTCCTTTGAGCCATAGGCTTGTAGTTGTATTTACCTTTGGTATTTGTATGAAACATTTGATGATGATCATATGATGACATGGATTTGTTATTCCATGAGTTTTGTAATATTGTATACATTTGACAATATTTATATATCTATGCTTGTTATTTCCTTCAGCTACAATTTGCGTTTATGCTTATGTGATTGATGTATACTTGTGTATGTAATCAAATGAGCCGAGTTTGATGATGTTAATGTGTCTTTAAGGTGTATTCAATAAAGGGTGCTTGAAACAAGTTTTAAATCTTTAAAAATCTCTAAATTTCTTGAGTTTTTCACTTACCCGAGTCTAGTCGAGTTTGAAGCTGAGTCTGACTCCGAGTCCAATTCGGCCTTGCCGAGTCCGAGCCGAGTCCGAGTCCCGTTTCTTTGTGTTAGACTGGATCAACAGATCATTAGATTTGAGTTTCAGTTTGTAATAAAACAAATCGCAGAGCAGAGGGTGAAGCTTATTTGGTGATTTCATTATAAAATCAGAATATGTTCAATGCCGTTCCATCGTCTTGTTTAATCGTTCTGTTTTGTATAATGTTGATTGAGGGCGTTTTTCTTTTACATTGTTAGAGAGGCTATGGGTATGGTCTTGATGAAAGCCATGGACGAAGAGATGGCATCTTTGAAGAAGAATAATAGACGGGATTTGGTACCTGTGCCTGAAGAACATAAGCCCATGGGATGCAAACGGGTGTTCAAGAAAAAATATGGTCCTAATGGTAGTGTTGAGAAGCATAAGGCACAATTGGTCGCAAAGGGGTATTCCTAGGTTGAGGGAATAGATTATGGTGAGATTTTCTCTCCCATTGCAAAGGTGACATCCTTTTGGTTCCTGTTATCACTTGCTACAACTCATGGGTGAGAAATCAAGCAAATGGATGTGAAGACAACATTTCTTCATGGTGATTTGGAGGAAGAAATATATATGTCATTGCTAGAGCATTTTGTGGTGAAAGGTAAAGAAAATATTTTGTATGGTCTAAAACAATCTTCTAGGATGTGGTACCAAATGTTTGATACATTTGTGTTGAGTTTTGGATTTCAAAGGTCTAAATCTGATCATTGTGTTTACTAATAATGGTCGCATTGTCCTTATTGCATTATATGTGGATGATATGTTAGTGCTTGGGAATGGATATTTGTTTTTTGATGTGATGTCTTAGTTGTGAGCATAGTTCAAAATGAAAAATTTAGGTGCTACTAGGTACATTTCGGGAATGGAGATCATAAAAGAGATCTAATAGAAAGTTTTGGTTAAGCCAAAATAAGTATGTGAAATTTGTATTGGAGAGATTCAACATGACAACTTGTGGATCCATGATAGTTCCTGCTGTACTAGGAACAAAGTTATTTGTGAAGGATTGTCCAAAATCTCTTACTGAGGTGGATGACATGGCCTATGTACCATATGTGAGTGTTGTTGGCAATCTTATGTATGCTATGGTCTGCACTAGACCAAACATTGGCCAAGCAATGTGGGTCCTAAATCAATATATGACTAACCTTGGATGGGAGCATTGGGATGTAGTTAAGAGAATGTTCAGATATTCGAGGGGTACTTTTGAATGTTCTTTATGTTTCCATGGTTATCCTACTAGACGCCCTCGACGTTCTGTGGGTATTCATGGATATGTGGATTCAGATTGGGTAGGTGACATTGATAGCAAAAGATCCACCAATGGTTATGTTCTTACTATGCTTGGTGGTGCTATTAGTTGGATAAGCGACACGCTGTAGTTGCTTTGTCCATAATAGAAGCAGAGTATATGGTAGTTGCTCATGCTTGTAAGGAAGTCATTTGGCCTAGACGGTTGTGTTTAGATATTGGGTTTGATGCAAGATTGATTACTATTTGTTGTGACAATTAGAGTGCCATTTGCTTAGCAAAGAATCCGACTTTCCATGCTAGAACAAAGAACATAGATGTTCAGTTTCATTTTGTTTGAGATATGGTAGAGGATTGGAAGGTTAAAATTGGAGAAGATTGACACTTTGATAAATGTTGTAGATGCATTGACAAAACTCGTGAGCATAGAGAAGTTCAGATGGTCTTCCAATTCTATGGGCCTCTAAGCCCCTTGCAGTTGATATATAGGTTCTTGAAAGGTCTTTGACAAGTGGGAGAATGTTCAAATAAAATTGTCTCAACCATTGCAAGTCCTAACATTGGTATTGGGACTTATTTATTTAATAATTGGTTTATTTTTATTAGCCTCCTTGACAAGTTTGTTTGCACATGGTATTTCGTCATCTACTTAGAGGATCTTGGACTTTTGTAAGGTAGGTGACAAGTGTCATGTAATGACAATATTCTATGACACACCTATTGATGACAACCTATGAACAATATTCTATGACAACTAGCTATTCTTGGAGGTAGGTGCCCATGCATGCTTGGTTGTTGCATGTGTAAGGGTGCATGCATGTTGAGGAATCTGATTGCATGTAAGGGAGGTGCCCAAGGTGGAAGATTCTATGACGGTTTATGATAGTGCTTCACATGTGGACAGGTTGCATGCATGCAAGTGCTGTACATGTCTTGGGATTTCTTATAGGCTTACATGAGTGCTACTTGGACTTAGGCATCCATTTTGGGCTACTTTTTCTATGCATTGTAAAAGCATAAAAAGAGTTGTTATTCTATGTCATTCGTGTTGTAGTTTCTAGTTTTTCTGCAGGTGAAGTGTTATGCTACCGGAATGAATCCAGATTGTTGATTGATATGAACTCTTGTTGAAGAAGCTATTGTACTGGGGTTGTATTGTACTCCTGTTTTTAGTAATACAAAGTACTGTGGTTTTGGTCTGTGGGGTTTTTCTCCCGAAAGGGTTTTCCCCACATATATTGTGTGTTCATTGGTATAATCTTTATGCACATTTATCATCTCTATTTGAATGTGTTTCTATTTCTGTAATATTTAAAGATTTGTAAGAAAATTTGCATGATCTCCCCACTAGATTAGTTTAAGGGAGCGTTTTCTGCACCATTGCTTACACATCAAGTTTGATTATAATGTTGATTTTTATTTATAGTTTAACTGTATGAGCTCCTTTTGTTTTAGCCAATTACTTCGATACTTTTTGTATTGGGCACCTGAATAAATTGTTCCTTTTTGTTCTCATTCTCCAAGTCAACAATTTGTTTATCCTTTTTACTAAACTATGCTCTCAGCTGCACAAGCTGCCCCTACTGCCCTCTCCTTCCTTGCCACCCCTGCATCTTTAAGTTGCAGTTTCTTCAATTCCATTTTGAAATAATCCCCGTCTTCTTTCAATGTATCTTATTGAGTGTGGGTTTGGAAGCTGAATGTTTTAGGCAAGCTCTATCCTTAAAATGAAATCTCCTCTCCTGAAAACCCAACATCTTGGGTTAACTTGGATTGGGCCTTCTTACATTTAATATCTGTAGTCATTCATCTACCAGTTTATGTGCAGTGTCACAATCAAACTGCATTTGTCAGTGCAGGATCTGGCTCCATAAAGCTTAGTATCATTGTTATTTATTAATGTCTAGCTGCCCCCCACATCTATAGTGTCATGGAAATTTATAAAATCCACATATGGCTCAGAGAGTACTTTCAAGAGTTAATCTGTGGCAGCAATTGATCTATCAACATCTTTATAACCATTCAATAACTTCAATGAATTGCTTCTTAATTAATCTCTAGCATTACCTTTCTCTAGTGGTTCTCCTTATTGCCTGACTTATGGCTGAAAGTGGCCAGTGACTTCTTGCAATGGGGGTTTTGCTGACTCTTCACCTGCATAAAAACTTTCTCAACCTGTGACGTTGGGTTTTACATATCAATGGTTGGTTGCAATTTCTTACTGTAATTCTATTCAATGTGTTTTTCAGCAAAATTTTTCTAAGCTTTGCTAGACTTTTTCTCAAAATTAGAGGTTGCTTGCATACGCTTCCTCAGACTGCTTCCTTATTCTGAGATTTATTGGCTACTTTCTTTTACTAACATTTTTTTTTGTACACTAAAAAGCCCCTTGATTTATATGATCATGAGCTTTGCCAATTGTTGCATCAAATTTGCATGTCTACTTTTACCCTGATTACTTTTTCCCTTATCATTGTTAGTCAGCTCTGGTTTTACTGACTTACAATTAGTGATGGTTCAACTTTTCCTTGCTTGTCATATTGTTTAAGTTCGTGGGCAAAGATTTCTACTTTCTCAATTTATTCAGTAACAATGTTAGTTTTCTTTGCATATTGATCTCAGTATTAGCAACTTCTGTTTGATCTCCATTAGCAACAATGCTATCAAAAATGTGCACCTCATTTTGGATGTTGTCTGTCATATTCTCTTGTCAAATACTCAACATAACATTTTCCCCATCAAATTTTCTGGAGAATTTGGTAGCCATCAGTCTGGAGCCTTGATGACAGACTTGTTCACTGGGCTGCGAAGACTGCTAGACATGCAAGGAGTAAGGGTAATGCTTATATTTAATTTCACTGGTTTTCTGCACAGCATTTTTTGGTAGATATTAGACATGCTTACCTCATCCTTGATCATTCATACTGCTTGGGGACTTCCATTGGGCCTAGGTTGAAGGACTTGCAGTAGCTTTTGCATGATTTTCTTGTTTCATGTCATTAAACTCCTTTGGACTGACCAACTTTGATGTCCTTATCATGTGGGCCTTGAACTTCACTTTCTCGATCATCTTTAAATAAGCATTACCTTTCTCCAGCATTACCTTTCTCTAGTGGTTCTCCTTGTCGCCCAACTTAAGGCTAAAAGTAGGCAGTGGCTTCTTGTAATAGGGGTTTAGGTGACTCATCTGCATCAATACCTTCTCAAATTGTGATGTTGTGTTTTAAATATCAATGGTTGGTTGCAATTGCTTACTGTAATACTAATCAATGTGTTTTTCAGCAAAACTATTCTGAACTTTGCTATACATTTCCTCAAAATTAGATGTTGTTTGCATAACTTCTTCAGACTGTGCTTCCTTCTTCTAAGATTTCTTGGCTAGTTTTTTTCACCAATATCTTTTTTGGTACACAAAAAAGCCCCTTAATTTATATCATCATTAGCTTTGCCAATTTGTTGCATCAAATTGGTACCTCTACTTTTACCCTGATTACTTTTTCCTTTGTCATTATAAGTCAGCTCTGGTTTTACTGACTTAAACAATCAGTGATGGTTCAGCCTTTCTTTGCTCATCATATTTGTAAAGTTTGTGGGCAAATATATCTACATTCAAAATTTATTCAGCAACAATTTTAGTTTCCTTTGTGTATTGATCTCAGTATTAGCAACTTCTGTTTGATCTCCATTAGCAATCACGCTATCAAAAATCTGCATGTCATTGTGGATGTTGTTTGTCATATTCTCTTGTCAAATACTCAACACAACATTTTCCCTACCAAATTTTCCTGAGGACTTGGTAGCCATCTCTCTGGAGTGTTGATGACAGACTTGTTTATTGGGATCACTTTGAACACTGCTAGACATGTGAAGAGTAAGGGTAATGCTTATATTTAATTTCACTGGTTTTCTAAATAGCATTTTTCGGTAGACATTAGATATGCTTACCTCATCCTTGATCACTTGTACTGCTTTGGGACTCCCATTGGGCCTAGGTTGAAGGATTTGCAGTAGCTCTTTATGATTTTCTTGTTTCTTGTCATTAGACTCCTTTGGATTGACCACTTTGATGTCCTCATTATGTGGGCCTTGAACTTCTCTTTCTCAATCATCTATAACTAAGCTAAAGATCTGTGTATTGGGAGTATGTCTATCATAAAAGGCTGTAAGATCTGGCTAGAATCATTAGCAAGTCTAATTTCTTCAAAGAATGTCCCATCTTTTTCTCAATCCAGGGATCCTGTTCTTCCTTTTCCTGGTCTTTGGCAAGTGCCATGTAGTTTTTGTTTTGCAATTTCTGTACCTTTCCTCTTCAATGACCTGTATATGTATCAGTTTCACTTGCTTTTTCTTGGACATCATTACATTGAAATCTCAATTGAGATCATATGGCTTTCATGAAAGGTCAAAAGCAGATTATAATATTTGGAAGGTACTTGCAAATGTTCAAATCATAGCCCCACCATCTCAGGGTTGGGCAGCAACTACTCCAAGCCATATGAGTTGCCTCATCTGTCTTGTATTCTATGCCTGGGCCAGTGAACAAATTTTTACATAACATAAATAAGCAGTAACAAATCATGAATTAGTATGTGAACTCACTGTTGTTCTAAAAATTACTAATTGCTGATGTGTTGGGCAATAATGGTGGTGCAACTGTATGCAGGTGGTCAGGTACCATGTAAAGTCTTCAACAGCGCCAGATGTGTGTATCCTTCAACTTTGCAATATTAGGAAGGCCAATCACCTGAGAGAACTAGGCTATGTTATCCCAAAAGGAGGGGAGAATCTACCAGATTTGCCTGGCATAGGATTTCAAGATCCTCTACACCTGTCATTCTATTAGTTGGGAAAGAAATTAGTATCACATTAGTCATCTTCTGCCGCAAATTGAACCATTGTTTGTTGCAGATCAAACAGCTCTCATAACCTTGGTAACCACAACAGTTTGATAATGTCTTCAGAATTCATTGACAAAACACAACCTTGACATGAGTGTTTGCCATATGCCCTGTGTCTGGGTGATAATAATCTGCAATTAAAGGGAATTCCATAAGTTTCAATAAGTGTGGCCTGTGGCAAGCCACTGCATTTTTGACTTGGCAGCTTGTTCCTCATATTGTAGTGTTTGCATTTAACACATATTTCTTAAGAAACTAGTTATCCTGAGTTTGTTCTGTGATTTGCAGGTTAACGTTCCTCATTGCGGAGGCATGTCTTATAGCTGGTGCAGTGAGAAATGCCTACCACACAAAGTACAGGAATATGATATATGCTGACAAACTTTCTTGTGAAACTTTGAGAAAAGGGGTATTTGCAACTGGGTCAGCTTTCATAATTGTTACCATGGCTCTTAGTTTGATGTATTACACAAAATTTGCCAAAGCTAGAGATGGTGTGCGTAAGCCAATTCGTGGCCAATCCAATGTTGGAATGACAAGCTTATAAGCAAAACTACAGATATAATTCAAATTGATCATCCTATTATGGACACGGAGGTTTCTCAATGTATGAAAGCTGCAGTGTGCTCTCTATGATGAAGTGCATATAGCTTAGGGGAGGAATCAATCCTGCTGCAATGCTGCCATATAGGTATATATATCTTGCAAATTAGTAATACGGACGTGCTTAAGATTTGTATCTCAAAGAACTTGCTTTAAAACCTTATCTTGACTTTGGGTTTCATGTATTTTGCTGTCCTTAATTGGCAAATTTGATTGGTGATATTGATATGTTAAACTGATCAGTAGTTTTACGGACTCTCATCTCCATTGCAGATCAAATGTGAAGGTCACAATTGTTTGCTTTCCTTGATTCTTATTTTGACATGATCTTTATTGCTTTTTGTGACGCACAAACTATTCTAACATTACACAGACTTCTGGATTAATTACAATAACAAGTAAACTAGAGAGTCCATGTTTTGGGACAACATTTTCTGGTCCATCATCAGGATGAATGTAATATTACATTTAAGGGATCCCTATATAGATAACTTTAATTAGAGCATGAGAAGATTTATGACCCAATAATTAAATGCTTTACCACATTAATAAACAATTATCAGTGTAACATAAATTATTTTCACTCATTTAAGTGAACAATTGTTTTCCATGAATTAATCAGTTTTAGGCTGTTCTTGCCGAGATCATTAGGGTACTTCCAATCTGCATACCTTCTCGTCGTTTCATAAAATGTTCTTCCTTTTACAAGATTTTTTGCTTTTTCCTTTATGATGACAATGTAAAGTTGTGTATTAATGGTTTTTGAGAGCTAAGCTCTTTATGCAGTCATTTTCATCTGAGCAATGTGGTATTCTAGTGGCGTTGATGTCTTATCTCAGCTTGAAATTTTCAAATCCTATTTAGATATTTTGTCCATATTTTGCAGTCACTAATGCAAGGTTGCAACTCCTTGACACCTCAAACGAAAATTGCATTTTGATGGCCAAATGAATAGTTCACCGATATCTACTGATAATATCCGTATCATATTCAGAACAATCTCTATATCTTGTGGGAGTAATGGGACAGAATTAGAAATATAAAATGCATCTGTAAAACTCTGTGTTTTCAATCATCTTTTTGATCAGTTTATACTTTTTAGTAAAATTAGTCTGAATGGCATATTCTTCAGGGCATTTTTCTATAAGCATTGTAAAACAAGCAATAATTGTAAAATACACACCTCACCACTTCCTTTTTTAGAAGACCCCCCCCCCCCTAAAGAGCACATGCTTTTAGGGCATATTTGAATAAGTTGATTAAGCTTTTTTCAAAGAATGCGATCAATCGTTCTAATGCATATATTGTTGAAGTGTACCATGATCTCCGATCTGCAGGCAGGCATATAACATTTTCCTCTGTTCTGGGTGTATATGTTTTTCAATAAGACCATGAATTAGTGAGTATGTCTTTTGTTGTCATTTAGATCAATTTGGGGTGTAAGATTTTTGAAATGCATCATTCAGTTAAACAATTTGACGTATCTTTGTATCGTTAGATTTTTTCTTGCATCATTAGAGTTTGTATAATATTAGAGTCTTTGTATCATTGGGGTGTCCTTGTATCATTAGAGTTTTTCTTGCAATTGATTCATCCACGTACTTAGTCTCTTCACCGGTGGAATTGATATCCTCATACTTTTCTATCATTGTGTTACTTCTTGGTCTAATTCCGTCACATGTCTGAAATGTCTTACAAGGAGGAAATTTGAGATGGTAGCGCGTATTGTTACAGATGAAATCTATAATTTTTTTGGATAAAATTCAAATATTTAAACGATGCAAAAGTGAAGATAGTCAAGGATTTTTGATCCTTATAAGCATTAGCTCTATATGTAATCAATGCAGAATTGAAGATGCTCCACGATTTTTGGGCTTTCTGAGCATTAGCCATTAGTTGAACAATGTTTATTTTGTTTATTAAACTCACAATATTGGTGAATTAATTTTAAATTCTAATACCTTAAAAGTATTTTTAATTGCATATTCAAAATGTCAAAAAATTACATCAGATGGCAAAAACTACTTTGTGAAGGCCTCACTGGGCTGATGTGCTCGTGGGCTTCGTGGGCTTCATGTCCTTGCTGGACTGCCATGCTCACGTCTGGACCTCCATAAAAAAATGTCAAAATAAAGTTGTTACACTTTGATCTTCCACCATCTCTTTCAGGAATTTCCTTTCTGGACCTCAATAAAAAAATGTAAGTTGTTACACTTTGATCTTCCACCATTTCTTTCGGGAATTTCCTTTTTGGATCGGTTAACAAGAACACGTAGTTGGCCTCCACTTAGTGTCCCTGAATGTTAGCATAGTCTAGCTGACTAATAAGTACTTGAAATCATATCAATTGTCATAAAAGCTTGAAGGGCTGTGATGGTTTTGAAGTAAGAGTGTTTGCAAGGTTTTACCATGCTGAGGAGGCATGAATGAGCGATAACTGGAAGATCGCTTAACAGGTTGTTTGTGACATTTTCAATACTATTCGATGAAGTAGTTACAAAAGCCTACTTGGTATGCTATTTTTGTGGCATGCCTCGAGGCTAGGAAACTGGCCATTTTATGTGTTCTGCAACGCTTATATTTTTCAGCCTGTTCAGAAAATAGAGTTATTAGTACTTGCCCTAGGCAATACTATTGTATTCATTGAAGGTGCTTTATTCAATTAGTATGCACTTTAATTTGGTGTTATAGGAGCAAATCTTTTAGTTTTTTTTTTGATTTCTTTGTATTTTAAAAACTGAAATGTTTATTTTAAATAGTTTTTTTAATTTTTTTTTTATCATTTATAATATTATAAATAAATTATTTTTTCTAAATAAACATATAAATTTTAATAATTATTTTTATCACAAAATATAGATAATAAAACTAATTATTAAGAGTTCATTTAGTTTAAATGAAATTAAATGAAAAATTAAATATAATTATTTCTATTAGAAAAATAATCCTAACTATTATATTATTCTTTATAGTTATATTTTTTATATTTTTTGAAATCATTCTTTTTTTAATAAATTTTTTAATCATTTTAACATATACAAAATAATTTAATAATTTTGAGTCATAAATTTAAATATATTTTTTAAGTTATTTAAAAAATGTTTATTTTCACTTTTGTAGTTATTAATAATTATTATATTAAAATTAATTATAATTAATATTACATAAATATACAAAAAAATATAATATTATACTACAAATTAGTAATTATATTTGAGATTAATTTAATTATTATAATTATATAATTTTTTAAAATTAAATTAAGATTATGTTCTTAAGAAAAATATATACACTTTAAAATTTATATTGTATTATAATTATTATGTCGAAGCATTAAGTGAATCACCTACTTATTGAAATAATGGTTTAAAATTGGAGAGAAGATTGAAGATTCTAGAATTAATCGTTTAAATATTATTAATTTTAAAAAGAGATATTTTATAATAAAAAAAATAAAATAAAATTTAAATATCATTTATTAGGAGTTAATTTTTCATTAAGTTCAAAATTTATTTTAATTATTTATCCTTTTTCATAATAATTAAAAATTATTATAATTTAATCTATAATTATTTATCTTATTAAATTTTTAATAATGATAAAATAATTATATTTTGAATTAAATTTTTTCTTTTCTTACTATTTTCTTTTAATATTATCTTATTTTATTAGATATTCTATTATTTATTTATTTATTCTAATTTTTCCACTTCTTCTTTTAAGGGTTAATTTTTTATTAAGTTAAAATTGTATTCTAATTATTTGTGTTTTTTAATGGAATTACAAATAATAACTAAAAGAGATAAGAATTTATACATTCTCTTACTTAAATTTTATTTATTATAGAGTAATTATCTTTAAATTTTATTCTAATTTAAATAATAAAATCAATTTCAACTTAACACGTAAATTAAATGTTTAGAGCGAGAGAGAAATAAAGGGTAACTAACTTTTGATTATTCATTTCATGCCAATAATTTAAGGATATCATGTCCTTGGGGAGTTATGCTGATGGTAGCATGTAATTTGATTATTATCTCCATTTCCATCTCTCTCCTTTATTTATATCCCTTACCTCTCCCTTTATCTCTCTCTTTTCCTCTTCTATCCTTTCCACTCTATCTAGTTCTCTACCTCTCCCTCTCTCTATCCATCTCTCTCTCTCTCTCTCCTTCTCACTCCCTCTTTTTATATCTCTCTACTTCTATATCATCTCTCTCCCTCTCCCACCCTCTCTATTTTTTTTGTATATCTTTCTTCCTCTATATGTCTATCTCTATATATCTTTTACTCACACACATTTTGTCTTACTCCCTCCTTATCTTTATATCTATATATCTCTCACACAAACACACACTCCAACCTATTTCTCCCTCCCTATCCCTATTCTATCTTACTATCTCCAGATATTATACACCTCTTCCTTCATCTTTCTCACTCTCTCCATATCCCTCTCCACCTCTCCATATATCACTTCCTATATCTTTATCTTTCTATCTCTCTATCTCCCCCTCTAATTCTCACCATCTTTCTATCTCTATTTCTTCCTCTCCACCTTTTTCTCTCCTTCCTTCTCTCCCTCTTGCTCATCCCCTCTATATTTTACAAGTTATATTTTCTCTCTAGATCCTTTCTATCCCTATATCTATCTCTTTATATCCTTATATATTGCTTCTCTCCCTCTTTCTATCTTATCTCTCCCTATCTCCCCATCACTCCCTCTTTTTTATATTTCTCTAATTCTGCTCTCTAATGTATTCTCTCTCTCTCTCTCTCTCTCTCTCTCTCACACACACACACACACACACACACACACACACACACACACACACACACACACACACACACACATTTCTCTCACTCTTCCCCCCACCTCCCTCATTCTCTCATTTGCTCAATATCTCTTGCACAAATATATCTCTTTCTATACATATATCTCTATCTCTCTCTATTTATCCCTCTCTATCTATCTAAATTTTACTCTCTATATATCAATTTCCCCCACTCTCTCTCTAGGCCATCGCTCTATTTATCTTACCCTCCTCTCTATTTCTCGCCATCTCTCCCTCCCATATTCCCTCCTTATCCCCCTATTTATCTCTTTAGATCTCTACCTCTCTCCCTTTTTCTTCCTATATATCTCTATCTCTCTCTTTCTCTTCCAATATATATCTGTCTTGTATTTCTCTCACCCTCTCTCCAGTTCTATTTGTCCATTTATTTATCTCCCTCCCTCTCCCTCTTCCCTTCTCTCTATCTCTCTCCCTCTTCCCCTCTATATATCTCTCTCTATCTCTTCCTTTATATCTCTTCCTCTTTGTCTCCCCCTCTCTATCTCCTCTCTTTATCTACCCCTCTCCCTTGCTCTATCTTTTTTTCCCTCCTCTTTTGCTCTATCTTCATCTCTACCTCTATCTTCATCTCTCCCCCTAATCCCTAGAGACATGCCTCCTTCTATCCATCCATCTCTCTCATTCTCCCTCTTTTGGACCTCTATATCCACATCTCTTTTCCTCTCTATATCTATCTCTCCCTACTGCTTCTTTCATCTCTCTCTCTCTCTCTCTCTCTCTCTCTCTCTCTCTCTCTCTCTCTCTCTCTCTCTACGCCACTATATCTCTCCCTCTCTCTATATCACTTCCTTTCTCTATCTTTATCTTTCTATATTTTCATCTCTCTCCAACTATTTATTTTTCTCTTCCATATCTATATATTCCTCTCACCTCTCTCTCCGTCTCTCTCATATCTCTCTCCTTCTCTCCATCTTCCTCTCCCCATTCTCCATCTCTATCTTCGACTCCATCCATATCTTCATCTTCTTCTCTATCTCTATATCTATCTCTTTACCAATCTCTCTCTCTCACTCTTACCCCTCTATATATCCCTCTTTCTAGCCCTATCTCAACCTCACTCTTGCGCTCACCCTATTGCAAAGATGCTATGAGCATGTTGCTAATAAAACTTGATTATCTTCTCAATTCAAAGGTTTCATTTCAGTTATGATTGAATCCTTGCAAGTGGATGCATAGTTGATTTTAAGCTATCACCTCTCAATTAAGTCCTTTGTTGTACAAACATCATGGCCACGAATTGACCTCATGCACTACACAAATTTATCCAAAAAATAGACCAAATTTTCCCCAATTGACCTTTCACACCTCTTTGGCATACCTATTGCACACCAAAGTGCAATTGCTAGTTTATATTAATTTATTAAAATAAGAGTTGTAGTTAATATTACATAAACATTATTATTCTAATATAATTTAAAAATAACAATGATTCAAAAATACAATAATTAGAAATTAGAACAAATAGTTTTATTACAATACTATGATGGCAAGTACTCGCCACTACGTGGCACTTGTTATGAGAATGGGTTTTAAAGGATATGTGACTAATTGATTATCTTCTTAATTATTATTGTTTGATAGTACTAATAAAGAACGTGTTCAGGTGTGTGATCGACGATAATTTAAATAGTTTTTATTTGAAATAATTTAAATAGTTCTATTTTAATAATGTACTGTGCAAGATTTTTAATTAAAGAAATATTTAAATTTTATTTTTAGTGGATTTCAAAATAAAAGTTTTGTTTGTTATTCTTTTGGTTTTGATTGTGTAGGTTTTGTTGTTACCAACATGTTGGATCAAACACCATGATCCATCATCACGACAAGAGAACAAGAGAACAAAAAATAAAGATATTAGTAGACCGAGAATATTAAAAAGATGGGAGAAAATGTACAAGGATCAAGGTACAAAAATTTAAAAGGAGGAGCAAAAAAATAAATTATAAAGAATAAATAAATATAAATAAATAACAAAGATGAAACAAACAAATAAGTAAAAAGCAAAGGCAACAAAGAAGGAAGAGAAATAAAATATAAAGTAAACATAAATAAATGAAAGGAAAGACCAACAATAAAGGAAGACAACGAACTAAGAAGGAAGAAAACAAGGACCAAAACATCTTGACAAGAAGAACAAGACACAAAATGGGAACGAAGAAGAGAAAGGATGAGGAGAAAGAAAAAGAGGACATGAATAAGGTAGACTGAAAGGAAAAAAAGACTAAGGGAGAAGGCTTGGGGATGACAAGAGGAGAGGAACAAAACCTCGGTGAGGGGGAGAACTACGTTTCTTAAGATGGTTTAGAAGAGGGAGCCAAAGAAGCCTAAATTTCAACTCCCATCTTGATTGAGGTTGGAGGGATGATTATGGATTTCAATGGCCTCTTTGAGCTTCCTTCTAAAGTAGTTGTCCTTGACAACCACAATTTGGGTGTCTTCTAAGGGGATGTGGTGTTTAGTCTTTGAAGAGTGTTCTACAAGGGCCGATTCAAGGATTTTCTCATGTCTAATTTTAGCCCAATGTATTCTAATTCTTGTACTAATAGAGCGACCAAACTCACCAATAAAAAGAATGCCACACGAAAAAGTGATTTTATAGACACCCGGGTCGAGAAGGAGGTCTTTGGTAGGAGGAATGTGATTCCTAAGGGTTTTGAGGGTTTGAAGGAGCAACACAGGCCTCTTTTTTAAAGAATCTTGGCAAGTTTGTTGGAGAGGCCTTCAACAAAAGGTAGGGAGGCACAAGAAAATGGTGAAGAGGGAGGAGGAGAAGGATTAGGATCAGGAGCACTCCAAAAATTGACTTGCTTAATGGCTCTAATGACGTGCTTCCTCTTGTAACCATTTAATGTGAAGGAAATGATAAGGCGAGCGATCTCTTGATCAATGTTGTCAGCATCACAAATAGGAAAAGCACGAGAAGCCAAAGTCTTGAGGACATAGTCTTGTTTTATAATTAGATTTGTGAGAGTTCAATTAAAAAATTAGAGTAAATTATTGTTTTTTGTTAGAGATGTGTGTGAATTGTAAGATTTATGACGAATCTTAATTATAAATTATATTTTAATTACATTTGAAGTGCTATGGACACTTTCAAAGTGCGTTGGAGATACATTAAGTATATATAGGATTGCAAGATAAAGTATTTATAACATTGCAAGGTAAATAACACTATTCGTAACATTCTTCTACTTAAAATTATACATTACAAATTCGTCTAAATTATACATTACAAATTCATCTATAAAAAATATTATGCTCCTTATGATTAGTTTGATCTTAGGCTGGATCTGCATGACAAATTTCCTTGTGTGGAGCCGTGTGTAAGTTTTTGGATAGACGTAGTGTACGTTTGGTATGAAGAATCTGTAGAAGGAATGTAGCTTGTGCATTTGTTGGTGATTACATGAGGACAACATTTTGGACTTGATTAAGCTAGTCTGTGAAGTGTGTGAGGAGATTCTTAACATTTGTTTGTGTTTGGGCTAATTAGGACCTAGCCTACTACACATTTGATGAAATAAACTGTGGCTTTTTGTTTGTAATTTTAATTGGAACTCATATATATGAGTGTCCTAGAGTCATTAGTTGTGAAGAAATTAAAGATGTAATGTACTTCTGGGGATACAAGTTCACATCATGCAAGATGAAGAATTAGCAAGACAAAGATTTGTTGATTCATGTCAGAATATCATAAGTGACATAAAAGATCTTGCAATAGTTGATTTTATTAGAGGCAAGTTGTATTTTTGAAGGTCCTAGCTCCCGAGTTGTTTCTCAGACCTAGGTAGTTGAGATTCGTGCCTCTAGTGGGTTGGTTCTCATTGTACTTCAAGGAGATTTGTGTCTCTGGTAGGTTGATGCCTACATATTTTATGTACTTTTTATTATTTGTGAGGCTGGATTTGGGTAGTAGATTCAAGCAACTATTCTCACAATGGTTTTTCCCATCCCAGGTTTCCACATATGTCTGGTTTTCTTTGTGTGAGTGTGTGTTTATTTACATTCTTATTTGTTGCATCATTGATATACATAAGATAGGTAGATTTGATAATTATTTGAAGAAGTTATTTAAGGTAATTAATGTTGAAAAATGAGTGAAAATTGTATACTAATTCAACCCCCCTCTCAGTATATTGTGTGCGAGCAAGGTTCCTTGGATAAATTCTAACAGCTTGAGGTAGATCCAAGATGGAACACTTAGTTACTCTAGAAGGTTCATATGCAAATCATGCTCAATTATTTGATGGATCAAACTATAGGTTATGGAATGGAAGAATGGAGTCTTTTCTGATGGCTCTAGGTTTTGAGGTTTGGAAATTAGTGATAGATGGATATGTGTTTCTAGATAGTCCCCTAAGGGATGAGTTAGTAAGAAAGACTACAAATTCAATGCTAGGGCTACAAATGCTATCATTTGTGGTTTGAAGAACTCTAAGTATATGTAATGGTGAAAAATTAAGGTTTCCACCATTAGAGGGATGAAAACCGCTAATTTGCCATTACATTCAAAAGAGGGATGAATCCAATAGTTCCAATCCCAAATCAAGAATGGATTTAAAGGTGTGAATTTGTTTGTCCTCTTTGTGAGTTGAAATGCTGAATTAAGATAAAGTGTTGAAAAGTGAAGGTGAAAATGCAGAAACAATGAGTTACAAATGCACGATTTTTGTGTGCACTGGATCTGATCCTCAAAAAAGCTCCAAAAATGTCGGGACCGGTGTGCCCGTTGCCCTGGTCCTCCTACCTTTTTGCACGCCAAAGAGGGTTGATTCATCTCTGCAAATAATGCCTATTCTGAAGAGTACAACTCCATACCTGTTTCTTGCACATAGAAAGAAAGGGAAATAGGTTGGGAATAGGGGCTTGCCTTAGGTCAAACCTCGATTTTGAAATTAACCATGAAATTGAGATAAAGATAATTGAAATTGCTGTAATGGAAGGTTCTCCTTTTGAGGGAGATGCTGAATAATGACTGAAAATCAAATGATATACCTCCTTGTGAAGTTTTGTTTGTCTCCACATGAAATTAGGGCTTGATGAAATCTTCAACAAAATGGAATGAAAGATCTCTACTTCAATGCTTGAATCTTGACTTTATTACCGTTCCAAGGCTTGAAGCAAGATTGATTGATGCTCAATTGCTCTTGAATTCTTGATTGCTTGATCTCATGTGTGCTTGATTTCATTTGTGGATTATTGCTGGGTGTTCAAATGAGAGGTGAAATCCTCCTTTTATACTTGCCTGTCAGATAAATTGCTAATTTCTTGACATGAGCAAGAAATCCCGCTCAAATTTGAAATAGGGAAAGGGGTTCAAAGGGGGCCCAAATTAGGGGGGACCAAAGTGTGGTGCCTTGGTCCCACTCCTATTCAGAGCTAGGATAAGATGCCAAGTGCATAGGAAAAGTAAAAAATGATGCAATTCATGAGGGGTATGAGCATAATCAGGTCTCAATCGGGCCAAGGGTGCAAACACTAAGGTAGGATCCAATGTGGTCAAAATTGTACAAGGGTGCAATTTTAGGATGCTACAATATATAAAGGTAATACGTTGTAAGAAAAATACGAAAATGTAGAGTAAACTGCATACAATCTATAAAGGAGATGAAAAGATTAATGAAACAAAGCTTCAAACCTGTAGAGCTCAATTTGAAGGCTTAAGGATGAAGGAAGATGAAAATATTGCTGCATTCTTGCTCTAGCTTGATGAGATAGTTTTCTCCATAAGAGGATTGGGTGATGCATTGAAAGAACTATTGGAAATATGAGTTTGTAATGTAGACATTAATGCCAAATTTCGTTGTCCAGATAGACTTTGGTCTAGATGTATCTTGTGTTGGCGTTGTAGTTGGATGTGTTGTTATGGTGTTAGCTGCGACAATATGTAGGAAAGAGTTTTTTAATGTCTCCTTGATAGAATGATTTGGTTTTCTAGTTCGTGGTTTGTAGAAGTTAGTTGTTACTATTTTCTGACATGAAGGGTGTTTGTCAAATTGGTCCAGAAAGTCTTCGGTGGCCTTCGGATATGTTGATGCTTATGATGTAGTTTGGTGGAGATTTTTATACGGTTCTTATAGTATTCTCAATATGATTCTCTTGTGGTGTTTCTATTCCACAAGTGAGTTATGTTGATTTGAGTGTGATACATTCAATTATGTTGTGGTTCCGTGTGTGCACTTTGGATTATCCGATATGGATCATGTTTTTGTCCAAACATGCATTGGAGAACAAGTTGGAATATTCTTATGGGTCTCAACATGGTGTGTAGAGATCTATGTGGAGTAATTTGCATTGGAAGATGTCTTTTTGGCTGGTTGTTTGGCAAGCTTTATTGCCTATCTACACGTTACATTTGGTGCCGAATTTGGAGGATGTTTTAGCATGTACGAATCATTGTATTTGTCTTGGAAGGATGTGTCATGATGTATATAGGTTTCCTCTTTCTCCTAGAGTGGACCACCTGTTAGGAATTGCATGCAAAAAATATCAATTATATGCAAATAAAGATAAATAAAGGAATGAAAAACACATAAATAATAACAGAGAGGAGACAATTTTAGCGTGGTTCACCCAAACTCGGGCTACGTCCACCAAACAAAGAGTCCAATATTATTATCTGGTAAATCAAACTGATTACAACCAACAATCCCTTGCAACTCAATGCCACTACAAAATGCTACAAAAATTCTCTACAGAAAACCCTAACCCTTAGCCGTTTTATCAAGACTTATGTTGGTTACAAAATTAGGATTACAATATGTCAGCCAATAGAAAAATAACACACGATGCCTTTATAAAATAATAAAAGTACAATTTTCAAATTAACCTCCACTTCTATCAACGTTGCCCCCAAACCCCTGTTAAATAATTTGTGGGGAAACTGTGCTGATAGAAGGGGAAAAATTAACCTTCAAGTCTGATTAGGATCCATATAAAAACAATCTCCCACTTGGAGATTTATCAGACTCCACAACATAACACCACCTTGAGTATTTTTGGTCCAGGTGGCTTATTTTGTGTGATAATGTTTATTCTATCTTGGTCAACCCTTAATTAGGTTTTTGATGTTCTATCTCATTTAAGGAATGTAGGTGGATGAGTTGTGTATGGAATGCGTGTGAATTGATGATAATTTTATGTGAATGATATGCAAGTAGATTTGAGTTTGTGAATGTGCGAAAGTTAGTTTGTGAAGAACTTTGAAGGTGATATATTTAGGAAGATAATGTGTAGAGGTAGTGACAAAGTTTAGAAATATTTGTCATGATAGTGATCGCATGATATTGATGTTCAAGGAAAAGTTCTTGTTTAGGAGATCCTTCTCATATGATTTCTGCTATTTGTTTTGTTGTTGAATGACAAAGGGTCTTGTTGATGGGTGTTTTGACACACTCACTAATAGGTAGGCAGAACATGAATGCACATACCACCTCTCCTAAAAAAAATCAATCTCGAGATTGAAAACTCTAAGGTCTCTGTAGTTGGGTCATGACGGTGTTGGGTAACTTGGTGGTTGACATAGTTGTACTCGTTAAGGGGCCAGTTGATCCGAACATTTCTGATTTATTTGCATAAGCTAGAAACTAAAACTAACCGTCGAGAAATAAATAATAAAAGTGAAAGAGTATGCAATATGATGATGAACATTCAACACACATTCGATCCAATAATATCAAGTAAATATGGAGGAGATGGGAATACTCATACATTAACACAATCATAAATTTGACATACTAACTGTATCAACTTAAGCTTCACCTTAGAGATTAAACCTGCAAATTCATTAGTCTATCATACAAATATAACTCAAGTTTCAACCAATGAACAATAGGAAATGAAAAAGAAAATATAAGATTATACCTTCATGATTTATGTCTCATTGTGTCTAACCCCATTGTTCTTGGTTGCAGATAATTTTGCTCTCAGACAAGCACTGGTAGCTTCCAAGATGACAAGTGTGGAATGGACTAGTAATTGATATGATATGCAAAACTAAACTATGATAATGATTTATGCTAAATTGCTCAAAAACAACTCTAAAAATGCTAAGCAAAAGAACTCACAGATGCAAAGATAAAGACTCCCGATTGACTGTAAGATTAGCTATTAGTTTCAAAAATGGCTTAGGAGACCTCTATTTATAGATTTTTTAGTGCATAAGCTTAGGTGACAGAGATCAACGATCATGATTAAATCTTGCAAATTGGATGGCTATGAGCAAGAGGTTGAAATGTGAGGGAGAAAGGTGGAAGATGTTCCTCCTACACCTACATGATGGAGGAAAAGGTGGAAGGAGAAGCCAACTGTCATTCATCTCACCTTGACTGAGAAGAAGACTTGAGAGAATATAGGATAGTTGGAGAAGATTTAGGGATAAGAGGACAAGTGGACTCAACTTTCTCCAAAGATGTAGGAAGGTTGGAGAAAATATAGGGAAGTTGAGGAATGTGTGTACGTACACATTATTTGAAGAATAAATTGGAAGTTGGAGATAATGATGCATATTAATATCTTAGCCACATGATTGATGAGTTGGCAAGGAAGAAGTGATGTGGAGATGAGGGTGAGTTGGAAAAGGAAGATTAAATAATTAACGAATTATTTAATTGATGAGACTATAGGATAGTGGATAGAAGAATAATTAAATATAAGATAATTTAATTAATTGATTAGAAGAAAGGATAAATGAATTAATTAATAAAATGTTTTAATTAAATTACTTAATAGAAGAATATGAAATGAATTAAATAAATTAATCTTTTCAAATTAACTATTTAATAGAAGAATAATCATTAAATAAATATAAAATATTTATTTAATTGCTCATAGCCAATTTTATGTGTATACACTAATGAAGCTAAATTCGATGGAAAGAAATACTAAGCCATATTAATAACATTAACAACAATCACCATAAAGTTGAGAGTGCAAATGTGAAGGTGGATGAAAACCTTGGGAAGGAGATCAACGCTTATGATGAAGGTCAACATGATGTTTTAGCTCCTATTCAGCCTCAAGAGCCTAAGAAGAATGATTTGATAGAAACTATAAATCCGGATGTTGCTGCTTCTGGTGATGATGTGCAGGAACCCGAGGATCAGAACAATCGGAAGACTCCGAGGTATGTCAGACTAAATCATTCTGAGAATAAGATTATTGGTGATAAGAATAAAGGTGTGATGACTAGAAGAAGGTTAGCTACAAAAGAAATATGTTTGATTTCTAAAGTTGAACCTAAAGATGTTGTTGAAGCCTGTAAAGATGATAACTGGATAAGAGCCATGGAAGAAGAGTTAGAACAGAGTGAAAAGAACAACACTTGGGAACTTGTGCCTAGACCTAAGGATAAAAATGTTATTGGTACTAAATGGGTTTTTAGGAACCAATTGAATGAAGCCGACGAAGTAGTCAAAAATAAAGATAGACTGGTCTACAAAGGATATTCACAACAAGAAGGGATTGATTATGAAGAAAATTTTGCTCTGATTGCTAGAATTGAAGCTGTTAGATTGTTGCTTGCTTATGCTGCTTATAGAGATTTCAAGGTATATTAGATGGATGTCAAAACTACATTTTTGAATGGTCATCTAGAAGAAGTTTACATTGAACAACCTGATGGATTTTCATTGTCAGATGATGGAGACATGGTATGTAAGTTGAAGAAAGCACTTTATGGATTGAAACAAGCTCCTAGAACCTAGTATGCTAGGTTAGACAAATACTTGCTAAAATTGGGATTTATCAAAGGTGCTGCTGATAATAATTTGTACTTTAAGATTGAAAATGATAATATTTTGATTGTTGAAGTCTTTGTTGATGACATTATCTTTGGTGGTGATGATGATATGAGTATGAAGTTTGCCGGTGATATGCAAAAAAATTTGAGATGTCTATGATTGGTGAGATGAAATTTTTCTTAGGTTTGCAGATTGCACAGACACGAAAAAGTATCTTTATATCTCAAACTAAATATGTGAAGGTAATGCTTAAGAAGTAGATGATTCTTAACCGGTTGGAACTCCTATGGTGACTAGTTGTAAATTGTCTAAAAATAATGAATCTCCTAAAGCTAATCAAAGTTTGTATAGATCTATGGTTGGTGGACTGCTATATCTTACTCAGAATAGACCTGACATTATGCATGCTGTGTGTATGGCTGCTAGATATCAAGCTGATCCGAAGGAGAGTCATGTCACTCCTATTAAAAGAATATTCAGATATCTAAAGGGAACTGATGATTATGGTTTATGGTATCCAAAGAATGATGACTTCATGTTGTGTGCTTACACTGATGTAGATTGCGTTGGTGATGTTGATGACTGGAAGAGTACTCCTGGTGGAGAATTCTTTTTAGGTAAGAAGTTGGTTTCATGGGATAGCAAGAAGCAAGATTCAGTATCTTTATCTACTGCTGAAGCTGAGTACATTGCTGTTGCTAGTAATTGCACTTAAATAGTTTGGATGAAGCAAATGAAAGATATAAGAGTTATTTATGATGAGCCTACTATTATATATTATGATAATTCCAGTGCTATAAACATGTCTAAGAATCCAGTGCAACATTCAAAGACTAAGCATATATCAATTAAATATAATTACTTAAGAGAGAAAGTCAGTGAACAAAAGGTGAAGCTGGAATATGTATCTACAAAGGAACAAATTGCTGATATTTTCACTAAGCCTTTGCCTACAGATACATTTGTCTATTTGAGAGACAAGTTAGGGGTATCCACCCCTTCTGATGAGAATTAGATGCATTGAGTTGCATCGATCCGGGGGAATTCAGAGCCTTATTCTTTTATCTAGATTGATGAGTTGGTGTTGCTCCTCTGCTGGAGTAGTTTGTTGATTTGGTTGTGTATCCCAGGGAGAGAGATTCATGATTATGTATTGAGAGTTTGATTTTCTGTTTTGGAGATCTTTGGAATTTCCATCAAAGGGGGAGAGAGATCATTTGAAAAACTGCTTTATTTATCTTGATCTAAGGGGGAGTTTGCTGGTGATATCTTCTTTCTTTGCATTGACTATTTTTCACATTCATATGTTGCCATCAATGCCAAAGGGGGAGATTGTTGGATTTGGTTGATCATTACTGCTGCTAGGATATGTTGTTGTCATTGATGTCAACATATTCCTATGGTCTATTTTGATGAGTTTGGGAAGAGTTTTTGATCGATTTTTGTAGTTTGGTTTTGCTGATCACTATTTTACAGAATCCGGTATTTCCTTCACTATATTTCGGTGTGACCAGATCTTGTGCCAAGACTTTGGATTATTATTTGGGATGATCTTGTGTATCTTCATTTCACAAGGTTCATGATGTGGTGCTCCACAAGTTATCTTTCCTCGTGACAGTTGCTGATTGGTTGTGTTCTTGAGCTTTGAGACGTTGACCGATGAAGATTTGAAAAGAGGTGTGGTGCAACTGTTTCAGATGATTCTAACATGCTTGCTGGTGTTTCCTAGTCATGTTCTATTTGTTTTGGCAATCCGTATTGACCGCTGAGCAAGTTTTTGGTGATTTCTATGAACCGGTAATGATTTTTTCGTGTTTGTGGTATTTCTGGTGGTGTAGCGTGTTGCAGTTGATCTTGGAAGGATTTCCGGTGGATGTGATCATTTGGGAATTTGAATTAGGTCCATGATATGTAATGTAAATCATAATATTGGTCCGGTGGTCGATCTTTGTATCGTGCAATATAATTTTGTAATTGTGAGTTGAGGGTTTAGCCGACCTTGTTATCAAGGCTGATGATTTGTATATATAGGTGAGATGCTTATGTAATTTAGGTTTTTGTATTATGCCTGCATTATCAGAGAGAGGTGATTGTGCAAACAAGAGATTTATCATTTAGTGAAGTGTTGAGGTGAGATTGGTGTTGTAGAGCAGACAATTATGCTTAACTGGAACTGTCATAGAGGCATTTGTAGATGCTGTCATTGTAGTTCATTCCTTCCAGATTGTAGTTCAAATTATATTGTAAGTCAGTGAGAATTCCCTGAGGGTTGTATCCTTCCAGGCATTTAGCTTTTGAGCAATGAGTTCTAGGCAGTGTGCTTGAATGCATGTGCATTCCCTATTGTAATATTTTCACATACTACTACAAAGTATCATCTTATTGTGGGTAGGTTCCCACCGTGGTTTTTCTGTTAACCAGGTTTTCCACATCAAAAATCTTGGTGTTGTGTGCCATGTTGTTAATTTTCTTATCTGTTATTACTGTAGTCTACCGTTTTATGTTTTGAAGCTTAATTTGTTGTGATCTAGTGAAGACTAATTCACCCACCCTCTCAGTCTTACTTCTTGAATGATGCTAACAGCTGTATTTAGTAATACTGGATGTGTAATTAGAAAAGGAAAAAATGGAAAGTTGGTAGTAGAAGGCATTAGGCTAAGTGGAAATGTTTACTACATAAAGGATAGAAGTGGAAACATATGTTTTCTGACTCCGAGAAGTGAATGCTGACTATGGCATAAAAGGACGTGACATTTAAACTTCAATAACATGATAAAGATTTTTAAGACTATAGATATTAGAGATTTACCAAGGATCGTCAATGTTGGATATGGTTGGTCATTGCTGCTGCTAGGATATGTTGTTGTCATTGATGTCAACATATTCCTGTGATTTGATCCGGTGTACTTGGAAAGATCTTCTGATCCGGTTTAGTAGTTTGGTTTTGCTGATCATTGTTTTGTAGAGGTTGATATTTCCTTCGTTATATTCCGGTGTGATCAGATCTTGTGCTGAGACTTTGGGATATTGTTTTGGATGGCCTTATGTATCTTCATTTCAGATGGTTCATGATTTGGTGCTCTACAAGTTATCTTTCTTCATGACAGTCGTTGATTGGTTGTGTTCTTGAGCTTCTAGACATTGACAGATGAATATTTGAAAAGTGGTTTTGGTGTAGCTATTCTAGATGATTCTAATGTGCTTGCCGGTGCTTCCTAGTTGTTTCCTATTTATTTTGGCAATCCACATTGTTTTTTGTGTTATTTTTTTGGCGGTTTTCATCAACCGGTATTGATTTTCATGTTATGCGATATTTATGGTGGTGTAGCGTGTTGCGATTGATCTTGGCGTGATTTTCGATGGAGTTGATCGTTTGGGAACTTGAATTAGGAACATGCTATGCTATGTAAATCATTATATTGGTCCGGTGGTCAATATTTATATCATGTGATGTAATTTTTGAATTAAGGGTTGAGGGTTTAGCCGACCTTGTTATCAAGGTTGATGAATTGTATATATAGGTGAGTTATTCAAGTAGTTTGGGTGTCGATGTTGTGTTTGCATTATTAGAGAGATATTTGTGTGTGAACAAGTGATTTATCCTTCGGTGTTGAGTTTGAGGTGAAATTGGTGTTGCAGGGCAAACATCTGTTCTTAACCAAAACTATAATCAGACATTTGGAGATGCTATTATTTTAGTTCACTTCTTCCAGATAGTAGTTCAAATCTTATTGTAAGTCAGTGAGACTTCCCTGAGGGTTGTAGCCTTTCGGGCCATTATATTTGAGCAATGAGCTGTAGGTAGTGTGCCTGAATGCATATGCATTCCGCGTTGTAACATTTTCACATACTACTGTAGAGTATCATCTTAGTGTGGGTAGGTTCCCACTATGGTTGTTCCCTTAACTGGGTTTTCCACGTAAAAATTATTGGTGTTGTGTGTTGTTCTGTTAATTTGCTTATCTGTTTATTGCTACAATTTGTTAGATCTATTGTTGTGTTTAAAGTTTTATATTTTAGTGAGAATTGATTCACCCCCCCTCTCAGTCTTCCTTCTTTGTTGCTGCTAACAATTGGTATCCGAGCTAGATCTTCCGGTAGAAGCTTGATTGCTCAAGGAGATCCAGGATGACAACTTAATGTATTCTCTTTAAGAAGGACAGTTCAAGGTTTGATGGAATCAACTATACTATATGAAAGAATAAGATTGAGGTTCACTTGAAATGTCTTGGAGAAGATTAATGGAAGATTACAAAAAATGTCTATGTTGTTCCTCAGAATGGACCATCTACTCCAGATGAGGTTGAGGAAGCAAAATATAACATTAGAGCGAAGGAAGCATTGCTTAGTGCCCTGATTGATTTAGAGATGACAAATGTTATGGGACTTTAGACCCCATATGAAATCTAGGAGAAACTTGAAATTCTATATGAAGGAGATAAACAGGTGAAAGTTGCTAAGTTGCAGAGTTTAAAAGGAAAATATGAGAAATTGAAGATGGGAGATGATGAGAACATACATTATTTTATGGCTAAGGTGAATGATCTTGTTCTAGGTATTAGATGTGCTGGTGGAAGCATTGAGGAAGATGAAATTGTTGCTAAGGTGGTGAGATCTTTGCCTCCTACTTATAAACACAAGATTGCTTCTATTGAAGAGATCCAGAGTGTGACTACAGTGACAAGAGATATGTTGGTTGGAAAGCTTGTTGCATTTGAGCTGAGTGAGTTAAGAGAATCTCATGGAAAGTCTGAGACAACATTTAGAGAATCTGCATTTGTATCTAGTAAGCAAAAGTATGATCTTGACGAGTGTAGAATATCTAGATATGCGAGAGAGAGAAAGGAGATTGAAGAGCAAGATAGAGAGCTTGATGAGTTTGAAGCACTAATTTCTCAGAGATTGACTAAAGGTGCTAGTAAGTATGATGAAAGTTGCCTTTGAAATGTTTCTCTTGTAATAAGATAGGATATTTTACTTCTAGATGCCCAGAGAGAATGGCTAAGTATGAAATTCATCATAAGTTTGATAAGCATGATAGGAATGATAGATACGAGAAGCATGATAAGCCTTATAAGTCTAACCAAAAGTTTAGGAACCAGAAGAACTGCTATTATGCTGTAGAGGAAGGTGTTAAAGATGATGAATCAAAAGGAGATGAAGTTGCATTTATTGCCATTAAAGAGGATAGACCTGTACCTATTGATTCCACTAGCTGTTCTATTGAGGAGAAAGCTTTGGCAGCTAAGGTAGAAGAAAAGGATGAATGGGTGATTGGCAGTAGTTTTTCACATCATATGACAAGTGATAAAAGAAAATTTGTGAGCATGAAAAGGTATGATGGTGGAATAGTTATATTTGGAGATGACAAAGCCTATGTAATCTGTGGTAGAGGTTCTATTTCTTTTGATGGTAAGCATAACACTGATGATGTCTTGTATGTTGAAGGTTTCAAGAATAATATTTTGAGTGTTGGAGAAATGGTTGATAAGGGTTATGATATACAATTCAAAGATGGTAAATGCAAGATCTTGAATGCCTCTAGTATAGAGATTGCATCTGCAACTAAGATTGAAGGTAACATTTTTCATTTGAATGCTGATGAGAAAAGTTATTTGATTGCTAAGATAGATGAGAGTTGGTTGTGGCATAGGAGAATGTGTCATGTAAACTTTGATTCAATGATAAGATCTGTTCTACACAAGCTATTAGAGATCTGCCTAAGATTGTTAAGCCTGCTAATGTGGTATGTAAGGAATGTCAGTTGGGTAAGCAAACACAAATTTCTTTCAAGAGAAAACTGTTGGCCATTTGGTGGAATTGATTATGTGTTGCATTGATTTTTTGTCATTGATGTCAACACTAGCTGTTTGGATGCTTTACCGACACCCTTCTGGTCCTGGTAGGATGAGTGGTTTTTGGTTAACTTGGATCCGGCATGATCCATTAGACTATTTGTATAGTTTGGTGATAGAATTGGCTTGTTCATGATACTTATACTTATATTTGGTCAGTTGGTTTTGGTCTAGAGATTGGATGCTATCCTGCTTGCTTAGAAGATTGATTTCTAGTTTTGGTGAGGGTTTCACCAACAGAGCTTTTGATGGAGATCTTTGATGAATTACATAAGTGGTGTTGGTGCATCTTTTGATGGAGTTCCAGGATGCTATTGGTGATCATGTTCGAGACTTGGAGGTTGGAGATCATTGTTGTGGTGTGTGGACCTATACTTGGTCTCGGTTGATCTAGGTTATGGATCAACTTTAATGTAACATGTGGATAGGACCTATTGATGTATTTTCGGGATGTCTTATGTGTTGATATTAATTATTTGGTCTAAGGCCGACATGGTTTGTAATTATGTAATTGGTTTATTTTCTAGTGGCCGACCTGATTGTTTATGGTTGAGGGTTTGTATAAATAAATGTAAGATCTCATTGTAGATCATCATGGTTAATGTAAGAAGTCATGGTCAAGGAATGCAATGTGCAAATAATGTAATATCATTCATGCAGAGGAGTTGGTCGATCATTGGAGATCGAATTGGGTTTATGTAAGAGGATTTAGTCCTTCGGTATTGAGCTTAATCAGAACTGTACTCAAGCATAGGAGATGCTATCTTTTGCATTTCAACACTTCTTCGGATTGTAGTCTTGATTTCTATGTAGTAAGTGAGACTCCTTTTGTGATGAACAGTGCGCTCTAGGATGTTGGCCTTCCTGCAAGTGCGGGCTCCTCAATTGTAATTCACATACTTACTGTAGAAGCATTATCTGACTTTGGGTAGGCTTCCCACCGTGATTTTTCCCTTTATCGAGTTTCTACGTATAAATCTTGGTGTCATGTGGATGGCATTTATTCCGTGATTATTTTTTATGCTTAATTTGTTTAACTGCATTCCGGTATTAATGTTTTGGGTTCTGGTATTAATATTTTGGGTTTCGGTATTAATGTTTTGGGTTCCGGTATTAATGTTTTGGGTTCCGGTTGAGCTTAACTGAAACTGTACTCAGGTATAGGAGAAGCTATCTTTTGCAGTTCAACACTTCTCCGGATTGTAGTCTAGATTTATATGTAGTCAGTGAGACTCCTTTTGTGATGAGCAGTGTGCTCTAGGCCGTTGGCCTTCCTGCAAGTGCATGCCCCTTCATTGTAATTCATATACTTACTTCATAAGTATTATCTGACTATGGGTAGGCTTCCCACCATGGTTTTTCCCTTTACCGGGTTTTCCACGTATAAATCTTGGTGTTATGTGGATGGCTTTTATTCTGTGATTATTGTTTATGCTTAATTAAATTAACTGCTATTCCGGTATTATTGTTTTTGGTTCCAGTATTAAAGATTTAACTGCTAATGCTTTCGATAATCTGTGAAAACTGATTCACCCCCCCTCTTAGTTGTCTTCCAGTTATCTGAACTGTCTAACATTTGGTATCAGAGCTTTGATCCTCTCTGCAGAAAGCTTAACTGCTTGAGGAAGATCCTATGACGACTAATAGTTCAAGTTCATCTAGTTCTTTTGGAGATATCTTTCGAAGGGATATTCTGAGGCTTGATGGAACAAATTACACAGTATGGAAGATTCGGATGGAGACACATCTGACATGTCTTGGCAAGGAGATTTGGGAGATCACATAGAATGGTGTCACACCCTATAATCCAGGATCTGGCAATCCTCCTTCGGCAAACCTTGACAAGGAGCTTGAGAATGATTGTAGAGTAAGAGAAGCCCTCTTGTGTGCACTTTTTGATCAACAGATAATGAGATTAAATGATAAATCATCTGGAAAGGCTATATGGGATAAGTTGGACACTCTTAATGAAGGTGACCCTATAGTGAAGATTGCTAAACTTGATGGTTACCAGGTGAGATATGAAAATCTGAAGATGGAAGAAGATGAAAGGATATCTATATTCATGGAAAGGGTAAATGAGATTGTTATGAGATTTCAATGTTGTCGTGGTACTCTGAGCGAAGATGAAATTGTTTCTAAAGTCCTAAGAGCCCTACCACCGACTTACAAAATGAAGGCTACTGCTATAAATGAGTTGAGAATAATGGCTAATACATCTGTCAACAAAGATACCTTGGTTGCAAAACTATCTGCTTTTGAGCTTGAGAAATTTGGAGGTTCTGGAGCTGTGAAAATTGAACCTGCTTTTCATGCATCTACATCTGCAATCGGTAAGCAAGACTAGAAAGCTTTATATGCAAAGGAACTAGAAGATACAAAGAGAGAAGATGAATAATTTGATCAACTTGAAGCACAATTTGCTAGAAGAGTACCTAAAGGACCGATAGGAAGTAAGTATGAAGGAAAAGCACCTTTTAAATGTTTTGCATGCAATAAGATTGGTCATTTTGCATCTAGATGTCTTGAAAGGAATTCAAGATTTGAAGAAAGAGTTAAAAGATCTTTTAAGCCTAACCCTGGATATCAGAACAAGTATAAGTACAAGAAAAATAGAGACAAATCATGCTACATAACGGATGAGGAAGGCATTACTGATTCAGATGATGAACCGACAGAAGACTCTGCTAGTGGATCCGATAATAGGAAGGAATGGGTATTCTTGGCTATCAAGGAAGATGATCCGACACTGGAAGAGAATGTACCTGAAGAGAACACACTTTCTGCTAAAATTGAGGACAAGGATGAATGGGTAATTGATAGTGGTTGTTCACATCATATGACTAGAGATAAAGGGAAGTTTCTGTATTTGCAAGAATTTGATGGTGGACTAGTTAGATTTGGAGATGACAAAGCATGTATGATTAAAGGAATGAACTATATCATTGGATGGTAAGAACAATATTGATAATGTTTATTATGTTGAAGGTTTGAAGCATAATATTTTGAGTGTAGGACAATTGGTAGATAAGGGATTTCAATTACAGTTTAAGGATGGTAAATGCAAAATCATTAATAGATCTGGCTTGGAGATTGCAACCGGTACACAAACAAAAGGTAATATATTTTATTTAAACTCCGCTGAGAAGACATATTTGATTACACAGATTGATGAGACTTGGCTATGACATAAAAGGCCGTGTCATGTAAATTTTGATTGGATTGTGAAGATCAGTTCAACTAAGGCTATTAGGGATATACCTAAGATTATGAAGCCCTATAATCTGGTATGTAAAGAATGTCAAATGGGTAAACAGGTCAGAACCTCTTTTAGGAGTATACAAGAAAAATCAAATTATGTTCTTGATCTTATTCATACTGATTTGTGTGGCCCTGCTAGAGTTAAAAGTTTTCATGGTGATAGATATTTCATGCTAATCATTGATGATTATTCTAGAATGATGTGGGTTACTTTTTTGAGAGAAAGATATGAAGCATTTGAAAAATTTAAAATATTTAAGGCTAAAGTGGAAACTGAGATAGGATTGAAGATTAAATGTTTGAGATCAGATCATGGTGGAGAATTCACATCCGACGAGTTTACTAACTTTTGTGACAAGCATGGTATAGGAAGACAATTTTTTGCTCCTCGGACACCTCAGCAAAATGAAGTTGTGGAAAGGAAAAATAGAACTATCTTGGATGCTGCTAGAACAATGATGATGGAAGATAATCTACCTCATATCTACTGGAGAGAAGTAGTGAGTATAGCGGTTTATACATTCAAAAAAGTACACATCAAAGGAGAAACCGGGAAGACACCTTATGAATTATAGTTTGGAAATACACCTAAGTTAAGTATTTTAGAATTTTTGGTAGCAAATGTTATATCAGGAGAGATGATAGTATTGGGAAATTTGATCCTAGATGTGATGAAGACATATTTCTTGGTTATTCTAATGAAAGAAAGACATATAGATGTTATAACAAGAGATTGCAAAGAATTGTGGAGAGTGCTAATGTCAAAGTAGATGAGCTGAACAAAAGTCAAATAAGAATTTATGAGAAGGAACCGATAGTGGAAATGATTATATCTGAACTAGTAGCACCTTTATCGAAACAAAGAGTTGAAATTGTTACTCCGGCAACATCAGAGAATTCTACAGTAACTGAAGAATAGGGAAGAGGAACAAAGAGTCAGAAGACTCCTAGGTATGTGAGATTGAATCATTCTGAAGATCAAATCATTGGGGATAAGAGCAATGGAGTGATGACAAGAAGAAGACTAACAACTAATGAGGTATGTTTAATTTCACAAGTTGAACTGGTATCAGTAATTGAGGCATGTAAAGATGAACATTGGTTAAAAGCTATGGAAGAAGAATTATATCAGATTGAGAAAAATAACACATGGACTTTGGTTCCCTGACCTAAAAATAAAAATGTTATTGGAACTGTATGCGGGAAAAGTGGGTCGATAGAACTCAATATGTGAAAAACGGAGCTCTATGGAGCCTTGCTCACACACACACAAGACTTCTTGGTGCAAGCTATGGAGTAATGAAGTATCACTCAGCTTCCCAAGGTTGGTCCCATGGTTCTCTATCTTACACGGTCCCTCAAACCAATGTTTTTGCTCTCAGATCACTGAGCAAAATGGTTTAGGGTTGGCAAATGCAAGAACGAGGGATGCTTTTTGTTGATTTAATATGAGATGCATCCTAAGCTATGCATGATTCTAGAAATGCAATAAACTAGCTATAAGATGACAAGATTAGTATAAATACTATCCTAACATGATATATTAGTCTATGATTGAGCTAATGATAATAGAAAGTGTAGTCACACAAATCTGTCTAGCTTAATTAAATAAATATTCGATATTTATTTGATTAAAAATCCACTAGCCACCAGTTAATTAAATTAATATTTAATTAATTCATCCCCAAACATTCTTCTATTAATTAAATAAATTATTCAATTTATTTTAATTAATTCATTAAATCAAATTCCAATCAATTAAATAAATAAAATCTATTTATTTAATTAAATCCCCTTTTCCTCTTTTAAATAAATTAAATAAAAAATTTATTTAAATCATTATCCCCACCCCACTTGCATTTTCCTACAAATGCAACTTGCACACATTTATTGAAATAAATAAATTTTTAATTTAATAAAATCCTATTTTCCCTCACCCACCAAATCCACTTGCAAAATCTAATCCCCTTCTAGATTCTTCTAACCCCTTCGTGATTAGCCTAATCCATCTCCTAATTATTGTCACATTCCTAAGCAAAATGGAGTCACTTCTCAAAGACTCCAAAGTCTTTAAAAAGCATTTAATGCTTTATGTGTTCAACAAATTAACCTCCAAAATCTTCCAAGACCACTAATGGCTCTTACATGACCATTTATGGCTCTTACATAACCATTTATGGTTATTTCAAACTTGTCCCCCCAAACATTTATTGTTTTTGACCATATCCATCCATTTCACATTTGCACAAGAGTTTATCCATTGGATAAAAGCTTTATTCTTTGAATAAAGATTTTATTCATTCAACCAACCTTGACTCTAAAATCCCAAGGTCATATCAGACATTTAATGCTTATTCCCTCTCCCCTCAACCTATCTCACATTGACACTTGTCATCCTGGGATTGGGTTGAAGGCCCTCACATGGATTTGAAATCATTCAATCCTGACCCTTGTTGAGATTATTCAATCTCAACCATCCATTGCTCCATTTTTCCTATAAATAGAGCCCATTTCTTCATAATCCAGATCCTAAAAACTTGTATGCATTTAGGCTATAGACATTTTTAGAGAGCATTTTAGCATAAGCAATCTAATATCTTGTTATTTTGGTTAAAATATATCATTTTAGCATCAATAGCATAGCATTAGCTTTTTATTTCACATTCAAAGCTCAATACTACAATCTCAATCCTCCATAAGCATCCATAGTGCAAAAAGCTGCTGAGAGCTACACTATTTTGGAACTTGGAGAGGAGAGGAACAAGGGAGAAAGGAACCAAAACCATGCTAAGAGGCAGTTGGAGATGCCTCATAATATTTGTTTCGTTTGTTAGATACATTAGCATGCTTTTAGTGTCTCTCTTGGTATGCCTTTTTAGATTAGTTTTTGATTGACTAACACTAACGGTTTTGTGTCTTTGGTGTTGTTTATCATTTGCTAACCTTGTGCCATTTAGAAGGGCATCATTTGGTGAACCCGACGTGAATCGAACACGCAACCTTCTGATTTTTTTTTGTAACTAACATGTTTGATTGTTGAAAGTGTCACATAGGTTGCGCTTTAGCGCTATTGAACACGTTCTGGCGCTATTGACAGTTTTTATTTTAGCGCTATTGTTCTTTAAATAGCGCTATTGCAAAAGTTTCAACGCTTTTGTGCCTGTTTTAGCGCTTTGGTAGTTCTTACAACGCTATTGGAAAACTTCTAGCGCTTTTGCCTCTCTGTCTCACACCTTCTTTCAGCGCTTCTGTGTGAAATAGCACTTCTGTTTAAACGCAGACTAGCGCTATTGCAATAGAATGTCGTCCAAATCGCCTTGTAACCCCTAAAATGGAAATTCTTAGGCTTGTGGAAGCCCCCCTTGAACATCGATTTTACTAACACATTTTTTTTGGTGCAGGTTAAAAACACACCTTAAAAATCACAAACTTGTCTTTTGGTGCTTAAAAACTTGACAAAAACACAAAATTGTATTGCTTTCTAGTTAGGATAAATTGTCTTTTGGTGCTTAAAATCAACACACAGTTTCTTTTATTGCATCAAACTTAAAAATCACAAGCCACACTTCACTTTTGGGCAAATAAAAAGAACAATCCACTTGCTTATATTTTTGCAAACAAATTTTACTTCAAGCAAAAATGTGTTTTTCATTAAGTTGACCAGGATTTTCGAGTTCTAGATTACAAAACACATTGCTTTTGAAGTTAAAAAGAACACCATGGCTGTTGGAGCAACATCTCCAAATAGTTAGATCACATTTGCAAATGATGGATTAAAAAGAACAAGTGTTTTACGTGTTTGGCACGCTTGTGCACAAAAGTCAGTCGAGTGGTCCTACCTCTAACACACACTATCCTCTCCCTTGGCTCTCGTGGTCCTAGGTGCAAGAGAAAAGTGTTAGTAACACTCAAAATTTTATCTTTTTAAGAGAGGCCTGCCAAGAGACACATCACTCTTGGGAATGACCTCGCGCGGTAAATCCTTCGAGCCGCTATAGAAATCAGGTGAGAGCGAAAGCTGTAGCCTTGGGTATAGCTGTTCCTACAGTGTAACTGGCCGAAAGGACAAATGGGCCCCACCACCAGTTACAAGGATCTTAAGTGAGTCACTGCAGAATGAACTTATGTCCAAAAACATCAAACATGACTAAACACCTTTAAGTAGTAGCCCACCTGTTCTATTGATTGAGAATATTTGCGATATAATTTAGTGCAAGAACATAGATGGTTTTGCTCCCAAGATACTCACCATACATATTTCCTTGAGTAGAAACATAGCTTTTTGAAAAGTCACTTGTGACTTGATAAAAGTGATGACTCCCCCATCATAGGGATCATCTATTTGTTATGCTCACGCAAGACTTAGTATATCACATCCTTACCTGCCAAGGCGGGATTCATAAGGTATGTAGTACCAAAGTCGAAGAAATATCAAGATGTGGGCTAAATTTATCACAACTGGCCATTTGACCTTAGGGATAAAAAGTGTTTGAAGTGTGTTCGTTTTAAAGACCAAGTGCAAATTGAGCCAACTTCAGGCTTTGGAAATACACCTTAAAATACATCTAAAGGAAGGGTCATATACAAATCCAAGGATTGGGTTAATCTAGACCCATACTCATTTGTGCTCTTTGAGCAACATTTTTGTGTTTGTGTGCTTGCTTTGTTTTCTTGTCAAAAAAAAAAAAAAAATCAGACAATCACTTCCCAAAAACAAAGTATTCATCCAACCAAACATCTGTCAAAACAACCCCAAACATCAAAAACAAAGTGCAAACAAAGAGTCAAAAACTTTATGACCATTCTTCACATCTTGCAAAAGAAGAAGTGTCATCAGAATATCAACTTGAAAAGAAGACCATTGAGCTCAAAGGCTTTGATCAAAAAGAGGAAATTATTCTATATCAATCGACAAATCTTTGTCTCCCATAGAGTCTTTCTACATCGCATGCGTCTATACCTTCAAGGCAAAACAAACGAATTTGATTCCGAATCATTGAACTGCAGAGCTTTTATGCAATATAGAGCTCTGAGTTATCACAAAAATCAAGGAGGAAAGATTAATCCCAATTTCTTCCCAAACGTCTGCATCACCTACAACACAGCTCGAGAAATGCCACCAACACCCGAAAGGGAAGAGATAGAGTTTGTCCCATTTGTAACACAAAGTTTTTATTGAAGTTGAAAACATTTTCATCCATCATCTCACTCATACATCATCACTTCATTATCAATCAGTCCCAATTCTCAGAACATTAAGAGGTTATTGTTCCCAGTTCTCTTTTAGATATTGCTTGAAATCAAAACACTTCACATCACTTTTTAGATTGTTTCTACATCTAGGATAAGCTCATCCTAAGAAACACATCTACGCAGGTTAAAACTAGTTCATGAGTGAATCCTCTCATTACTAGGTAGTTAAATCTGTAACACATTTCAGATTTCTCTACACCTTATCACATCAAATCTTATCAAACAAGCAAGCAATTCAAAGAAGGAATTTCAGTTACATCCACCTTAAAAGTGCTAGAGATCCACGTGCAACACAATTCACCAATCGTCAAATCTCTCATTTCATCAAAAACTCATCATCATTTTCACTCAATTTCAACAAAGACTCATAAACAAAATGGCCCAAACCCGATCACAGTCCAGGCAACGAGAAATAGAAAGGGAAGAAGAAGAAGAGGAAAATCTCCATGAATTTCAAGAAGCACTTGGAGGAAATGTAGATGACAAAAACCCAAGTACTCCCACTCCTGCAACAATAGAAAGGGCTCAGCATAACCCTCTCTTTAACAGACTTTTTGACGAAATACTCAGGAGCAATGCGGATGCTCACTTCTTAAGACTCACTCAAGAAGGAGCCAAACTCCCCTCTGACTTTGATCTTGCCCAATTAAGACAAGCATCAGAAAGACAAAGTCGCCATGAAGAGGAAAGAGGTAGAGATCCCATCAGAAATAACATTCCTTGAGGTAACCCACCACCTCCTCCTCCAAATGAAATGGAGATGTTGCGGCAACAAGTCGAGAATCTCGCCCAACAACTTCATAGTGGTGTCAAGATTAACCAATTCTCACTCAATGACATCTGTCCCTATCCTTTTGATAGGAATCTTTATATGCCACCCTTTCCCCGAGGATTCGAAACACCCAAATTTGAAAAATATAGAGGAAAGGGAGATCCTCGTGATCATGTCAGAGAATTTCATTCCGCTTGTCTTGAAGTGGCATATGAAGACACCTATTTAATGCGCCTTTTTCCCCAAAGCTTGGGAGGCACAACCACATCATGGTTTTCCCGACTACCAGGTGGCATTAGAACATTTGAGGAACTCATCCAGAAGTTCCTAGCTCATTACTCTCATAACATTGAACGCGATGTCACCATGGCTGATCTGTACAACACCAAACAAAAACCAGGTGAACAATTCTTAGTATTCCTGCAACGATGGCATCAAATGTCTAGCAGACGTTCTCTTCAGTTACCTGAACGAGAACTAGTGGAAATATTCATTTCCAACTTAAACGAAGAAATGGAATTTCGCCTGGATGTCAAAGACACAGACTCTTTTAATGATATGATCACCAAGGGTTTGAAGTGTGAAAGGGCACTTATCAAGAAGGGACTCATCAAAATCTTTAATGAACCAAAAGATGGTCCTCGCCCATGCTTCAACAACGATAAACCAAACTTCTGGAATAAAAACAAGAATGTCGTCAACGATGGGGTTGTGGATGCCCGAACTATCCAAAATGCACAACCTGTGGTTCGGTTTGCAGGACAAAATCCTCCATCTCAAAACAACACAAATGTTCCTTCTAATCAAGGTCACATTACATCTCATGATGAACCTAGACCTCGTCAGCAAAAATAGAAACACACATACACTCCCTTAGGGGAACCCATTGAAACAGTGTTGCGACAACTCATTTCTCAAAATTTGGTCACTCTACCTAAGCTATCAAACTATGAGCCTCAAGTCAAACCCGCATGGTGGAGAGATACTGAACACTATGAATTCCATCAAGGAAGAGGGCACAAGACAAGTAATTGTCACCGATTGAAAGATCTCATTCAGGATCTTATTGATTGAGGAGAAATTGAAATTGAAGGACATAACCCAAAAACAACCAATAACGATCATTTGATGTTCAAAAATCCACTTCCATCACAAGATCAAAGAGATCCTTCCACTTCCAGATGAGGCACTGATACCACTGATTATACACAGGCTGTGTATAATTACACTGTAAATCATCTGTATGATGCCAATGAACAAATTGCAACTATAACCTTCAAAAATACCAACTCAAATTGCAATGTTGTTACACGTCGCGGCAAAGTTACCATCAAGGTAGCTCCACAAGGCACCACCCCCATCCCAAAGCAGTATAACCTTGTGGAACAATTAGACAAAACCCCTACGCTTATATCCATTTTAGAGCTTTTGCGTCTATCGCCATCTCATAAAACTATCTTGGATCAAGCACTCCAAGAGGCGTCAGTCCCTGCAAATCTGAATACGGACCAATTTCAAGCCATGGTTGGAAGTCTAAAGTCATCACCTTGTCTCAATTTTTCTGAAAGTGACAACTCTTCCTTCCAACAACCACATAATGCCTCACTCCACATCGAAGGATTTATTAACCAGCATAGGATCAAGCGAGTCTTGATCGATAATGGAGCAGGCCTGAATATTTGCACACTACAGTTGGTCATAGCATTGGGATATGTAGTAGAATCAGTGGATCCTCGTCAGAAGATCACAATCAAAGCCTATGACGATGCAGAGCATTCATCCAAAGGAGCTGTGGTACTACCAATCCGAGTGGGCCCCATGGTAAAACACATCATTTGTCAGGTTCTGGACCTTCCTCTGCCATATAATCTATTGTTAGGAAGACCTTGGATACATGCCATGCAAGCTGTTCCATCTACCTACCATCAATGTATCAAGTTCCCACATAACGGTGTAGAGATCACAATCCTGGGTGATGCAAATCCCTTTGCATATTGCCATAATATCAACCATCAACCAGAGATTACCGTTCCTAATAATAGAGAAGCCATTTCTTCCACATCATATATCAGTCCTGCCTCTCTTTCCCATTCAAACACCACTATACCCAAGCAAGAAAAGCTTAAGATGAAGATTGCAGAGGAGGGTCCTGGGGAATACAACTTGAGTCAACTCTTTTGTGTGGGACAAATGCCCATTTCTCCTAGGATGCATGGTAAACCACAACAGGTACTCCCACAACCACTAAATATACCAGCATATGCTTTGACGCCTTTCATTCTTGGAAAGAGTCAAGAGGAAGAAACATAAGATGAGGACCTGGCGGAATGGATCTATAAAGATCCCATCACCACTGATATACCGCGAGTTACACTTCCTACGGACCAGTATGGCAAAGGTCTCCTCATTATGCAAAGAATGGGGTATGATGGTCAGAGTGCTTTGGGATATTGCAAACAAGGACGACATGAACCTCTACTACCAGAATTCAAGCCCAAAGGTAATACAGGCCTAGGCTTTGAACAAAAGATCTTTCCTAAACTCAAGTTCAAAGGAAAACCCAGCAAACCATTTTGTCCACCTACTGCAAAGCAGACACCTTTCATAATCAAAGCATCCTCAAGCACCATCCCAACTGCCCCACTGAGGCTCCAAACCCCAACACTGCCATCACCAATGCTACTCCTCCCACAAAACGAACCAGTAATCCCATCAGCAACACCATTAACAACAACAATTGTATTGAAACCCGCAGCAGCATCTATGACACCGGTAGTTCTCACAGAAGCCACTGAGTTAATGTTACCAATACTCCCTATACCAGATTCCTTGATCCCCATCAACCGCCCTGCAGCACTGATCATTACAAAGATACATCAACCAATCACACCTGCAGTATTTAACTCAAAGGACATCCCAGTATGGTACAACAATCGGATGCTAGAAAGTGATTCAGAGACCGACTCACATGAGTGGGAATTTGATTCAGTACAACTTAACACTTCAGATGAGGAAGACACATCACCACCTCCGCCACGCAAAGACATCCCTGTTTACGGAGAAACGTAGATAAAGACCACTTGGGTTCCTGAACTGGAAACGTCTTCCACAGACCCTACGTCTCATCCTACGCCTGATTCTGACAGGGAAAGTACCATCAATGACCTTCACCATAGCATCCTAACCCTCACTGATACCTCTAATGAACTTAACCTAATCGATGAAGTAATGCCCATTATCCACCCTGAACTCATCGAATGGAACCAACCAAATCCCCCATGTCTTGACTTCTTCCAAAATGATGAGGCCATCATTGACTTTTTGGAATTAAGGGATAACCTACCAAGTGGGGATCACAAGGCTGGATTCGCCATAGAACTTAATAGCGCAGCATACTTCGGGGCGGATGCCAAACCTTTCAGCTGCAAAAATATAACACTAAAACATGGATCTTCTAGTTAAAACCACACTGTGGCACTGTTTGATCCGACAAAGGTAAAAAGAAAGAGCGTATCCAATGGTGAAAACCTCTCTGAGGTGCCTGAGGATGAAGGGTTTGACATTCTCCCTGATAGTACACAACAGGAACGATCCACGATTCTCATAGAGGAAACCAAAGAGTACAATGTGGGGACTCCTGAAAATCCACATATCATACATCTGGCATCTCTTCTCACTCCAGAGGAACAACCTAAATTTATAGAGTTCTTCCAGAAGTGTCAGATCAGCTTCGCATGGTCATATGCAGACATGCCTGGGCTTGATCCTGATTATCCATGCATCACCTCATCGTAGCAGAAGGAGCCAAACCTGTCAAGCAGAAGCTTCGTAAGATGCATCCTCAGATTGCAGTGCTAGTCAAAATAGAACTCAAGAAACTCCTAGACGTTGGTTTCATTAGACCAATTGATTATGCAGAATGGATCTCCAATATTGTGCCTGTTGGCAAACCAAAAGGGGGCATCCACATTTGTACTGACTTCAAAGATCTGAATAAGGCATGTCCTAAGGATGACTTCCCCTTCCAAATATCGACATCATAGTGGATCTGACAGCAGGACATGCCATGCTTTCACTCATGGATGGCTTTTCAGGATACAATTAGATAAAGATCGCACCAGAAGATCAGCATAAGATAGCCTTCACCTGTCCATGGGGCACATATTGCTGGAATGTAATGCCTTTCGGTCTCAAGAATGCAGAAGCAACCTATCAACGAGCAATGACCACCATCTTCCATGACATGATGCATACTATGATGGAAGATTATGTGGATGACTTACTAGCAAAATCACTCACCAGAGAAGGACATCTCCACATCTTAGATAAAATCTTTGATAGACTGGAACAATACCATGTTCGACTGAACCCAAAGAAATGTGTCTTTGGAGTAACCTCCGGGAAAATTCTAGGATACATCATCTCAAGCAAAGGCATTGAGGTCGATCCAGCAAAGGTTAAGGCAATCATGGACATGCCACCTTCAAAGAATATCAGTCAGCTAAGGACACTACAAGGGCGACTTCAATCCATCCGAAGATTCATTGCACAATTGGCTGATAAGTGTCACCCATTCACACACTTTCTACACAAGAACATCCGCTTTCAGTGGGATGCCCGAAGCCAACAAGCATTTTAGACGCTTAAAGACTATCTCATGAATCCACCATTGCTAATGCCACCCGATCCAAGTAGACCGTTGTTACTTTATATCTCAGCAACAAGTACAACATTGGGTGTATTACTGGCACAACATAATGCAGAAGGCAAAGAGTGTGCTGTATACTACATCTATCGCACACTGGTGGGCTATGAACTCAATTACACACCTATTGAGCGAGCTTTCCTAGCAGTAATCCTAGCAGCTACTAAATTGAGGCACTATTTGTTGACACATAAGGTACAACTCATTGCAAAGATTGATCCACTCAAGTATTTACTCAGCAAAGCAGCATTGACAGGTCGCTTGGCCAAATGGGTGATGATTCTAAGTGAATTTGACATTGAGTATGTAGATCGTAAAGCTATCAAGGGGCAGGTTATTGCAGATCAGTTGGCTGATGCACCACTCACAGACGATCATCCTCTTATTTCCAATTTTCCAGATGAGGAGATTTTCATGATCACAATAGCACAACCATGGAAACTATATTTTGATGGTTCATACACTAGGCACGGCTCGGGGGCAGGCATTCTGTTTATCACACCTCAAGGTGATAGCATCCCGAAGTCTTACAAGCTCACATTTCCATGCACAAAAAATATAGCCGAGTATGAGGCCTTGATCACAGGACTCAGGTTAGCCATACAATGGAAATTACAAGAACTACAAGTATATGGCAACTCCCAACTAGTCATTCGACAAGCAACTGATGAATATCAGACCAAGGATGATAAACTCATGCCATATAAGCAAATGGTGGACACTCTAAAGACATCATTTACTACTATCACTTTTGAGCAGATACCAAGAGATCAGAATCGAGCTGCTGACGTTATGGCTACCATCGCATCTCTCCTAGATCTTCCACAAACTTCAACACGCTACGAGTTCTTGGTAGAATAGCTTTGGATCCCCACTTATGATATCCCTGAAACCGAGATGATATGTTGCCTTGTCGGTTCCGAATCCCCATGTTATGGTGAGTTCTACACCTATCTCCGCGATCATACCCTTCCTCCCAACCAATCGAATAACCAACGTAAAACCTTCATTCGCCAAACTGCTTGATATACCATTATTGCCGAAACCCTATACCGACGCGGTCTTGATGGTACTCTCCTTCGATGTCTAGAACAAGACGAGATAACAAAGGCTTTGGAAGAGGTACATGAAGGAATTTGCGGGACTCACTCAAGTGGTCCGTCACTAGCCAAGAAGCTCATGCGAGCTGGATATTATTGGCCATCTATGGAAAAGGATTCCTACTACTTTGTCAGAAAATGCAAGAAATGTCAAGTTCATGGCAACTTGATACATGCACCAGCCCAGGAACTACAACCAATCACAACACCATGGCCTTTTTGTCAATGGGGCCTTGACCTTGTGGGTAAGATTCATCCATCTTCATCCAATGGCCATAAATTCATTATTACCGCCACCGAATATTTCACAAAGTGGATCGAAGCTGTTCCACTTACCCATGTCACCGGCAAGCAGATTGCCTCATTCATCCTCAACAACATCATCTGCCGGTATGGTGTACCCATGTCCATCGTCACAGATAACGGTCTTCCTTTCAAAAATCAGGATGTCCGCGAACTTTTTGAGAAATTTCACATCCAACACCGCTTTTCCACTCCCTATTACCCACAAGGCAATGGTCAGGCCGAAGCATCAAATAAGAAAATATTAAGAATCCTCAAGAAGACAGTCAATGATGCCGGTCGTGATTGGCACGTTCAATTGAATCCCGCACTATGGGCATATCGAACTAGCATTCGAACCCCTACAAGCGCAACTCCCTACTCATTGGTCTATGGTGCAGAAGCTATCTGGCCTATTGAGGTCGAGATACCATCATTACAGGTTTCCTTGCATAATCTAATAGATGATGAAGCCTACAAGGTATCCCGTCTTCAGGACTTAGAGTTACTTGATGAGAAGCGACAAGCTGCATACAATCACCTCAAAGCCTATCAGCAGCGCATGAGTAGAAGCTACAATCACCGAGTTAAGCCTCATACCTTCGAGGTAGGTGATCTTGTTCTTCGAGAGAATCCTCGCAACCAACCAAACAGAGAACATCAGGGCAAGTTTGAATCAAACTGGCTGGGCCCATATGTTGTCACTGCTATATTCGGGTCCGGGGCATATCAGTTGGCTACATCAGAAGGAGAACCGCTCGCAGATCCAATCAATAGCTTGCACCTCAAATGGTTTTATACCTAAGCTGTACAGAGCATCAGGCTCCCATATATACTGGCAAAAATACCAAAAACATTTAGAAAAATGTCCTAAAGAAATACAAAAACATTCAAAAAGTAAAGAAAAATCATGCATCCAAATGGTGAACAACCACTCCGGTGGCACCTTGGGTAAGTGCGATGGTGAAAACCTGGCAAATAGGCACCACTCGTAAAGGCTATGGCTCCAGTATCTTTCAGGCTCGTTGTGATCACATTCATACATACACACATCCATCCATCCAAACCATGGCTTGTTATTCATCTGCAATTAAGAAAGTACTCCATGCATCCTGCATCCCACTTTTTTATAGTCATGTCTAAACTAGGGGCAATTCCCTTAAACTATTGATGGAAGTGGATTCTACATTGTCTTGTGATTCATTAAAGTTCTTCATTCAAAACAATCATCAAAATACCAAAAACATTGGAAAATGTCTCACAAAATACCAAAAACATTAAAAAACAATACAAAATCCAAAACATCAGAAAACATCAAAAATCAATCAAAAACATGGCAACACATTGTACATACTCATCCGCACAGATACCAAACAAACATTGTGATATACTCCACAAAATGACCACTTATCAATCGACCACACAATCAACATCAACACTCAAAACTGTCTTCAACAAGGATGCATCCTTCCTTACCAAAACAAAGACAAGATGACATTTTCTTTGACAAGAAAATTCTGTTTACGCTATCAAATACTTGGTTGATTTATGGTCTAGTAATTTATATCAGGTTCCTACGACATTGTTTGTATATCTTCGACACATTATTTCGATGAAGTTCTGGGGCATGTACTAATGGTGTCTACGTGGGAAGTTCACCAAGCTACGTGATCTTATGCCAAATGCAGTCATAGATCATTATGGCTTGCTGACTACAACGTATACCTCGACCATATGAGCATGAACCATTACCAAGGATCCATATTCTTTATTCTTTATGTATATATTGTTTGTTTGCAGGTCCAATTCTCTTTCTTTGGTTCCTCCTACCTCATCCAAACTGGATAAAGGTTTTATCTCTTATTACGGTATGCACTTGTCTCAGGATATGATCAGCCTAAGATCAAGGAGGACGATCCAAGTCATGCATGAAAGGAGATAATCCTTGTCTGTTCCGCAAGTAATACTCAGGTCAACTTGATCCATTATATCAAGTTGCTTGTATTAACTTGCTATATCAAATCCATGTAAGAAATACTCTGGTCATCTTGAATCTTTATGTCAAGTTGCTTGTATTTTCTTACAACATTTTAAAGCTCAATTATGAAAATAGAGCCCTATGGATCGTCATCTCATCTCATCTGTATATATTGCATTTCGTTGCATTCCACCCATCCATACATTCATAATAGGTGCATATCATGCATACATAGTCATAATAATGCATACTCTATTTTACTCATCTTCTTCCATAGGACTCGGTCCTAGTCCTCCATATCTTCTATCTAACATCAAATCCCCCCTCACCCTCCCTATCTTGATCATCAACATCATCCTAATCCCTTCATCACTTCCCATCCTCACTCATCCACAAAATTAAGCCAGTTACTCTGTCTACACAGATACATCGACTCCCACACACCTAGACTATCAACAGATACTCTGATCAAGTATCTTCAGGTCTCAATAGGTAATCGATTATGGTAATCCTAGACTACATCAGGCATTTATCACAATGACCTAGTCTCAACGGGGTTGCCATGATTCCCCACAACCATCCATCACACGCACACACTATCAATTGATCAACCAATCAAACACAATCCAACGGACAATTATATCAATTGTCTACGTCTCAACGAGTATTTTGCTTCATATACCTTGACTTCATCGGGCAATTATATCAATTGTCTAAGTCACATCAGGTCACTTTGATTCACTTACTCAGACTTTATCATGTCCAAGCGACCAACTGACATCAACTGTCACGCTTTGACTTGACTGGGGCAATTAAACCGATTGCACCAGATTGTCCAACCAATTTTGATCAATTGTATAGCATCAATCGAAACCCCACACTACATATACTATGTATCTCTTGCATGACCTCAGGGTACTCGCTGGCTTGTTGTTTCTCCATATTCACTCTATTTTTCTTCCATTCTTTCACCGTTGTTGCTAATTCCTTCTCTTCTACCACCCTACCAATTTTCATTCTTTTTCGAGAGATCGCCCGATTTTTCAAAATTTTTTGGCCCATCTCTTGAGGGGGCATACCAACCATTAAATTTACATTTTATGGGGCATTTTCTTCACACCTGTTTTTCTTTCTTTGAAACGATGCGATAAACCGCACCGTCTCAAAGAGGGGCAAATGTAGTCACACAAATTTGTCCAGCTTAATTAAATAAATATTCGATATTTATTTGATTAAAAATCCACTAGCCACCAGTTAATTAAATTAATATTTAATTAATTCATCCCCAAACATTCTTCTATTAATTAAATAAATTATTCAATTTATTTTAATTAATTCATTAAATCAAATTCCAATCAATTAAATAAATAAAATCTATTTATTTAATTAAATCCCCTTTTCCTCTTTTAAATAAATTAAATAAAATATTTATTTAAATCATTATCCCCACCCCACTTGCATTTTCCTACAAATGCAACTTGCACACATTTATTGAAATAAATGAATTTTTAATTTAATAAAATCCTATTTTCCCTCACCCACCAAATCCACTTGCAAAATCTAATCCCCTTCTAGATTCTTCTAACCCCTTCGTGATTAGCCTAATCCATCTCCTAATTATTGTCACATTCCTAAGCAAAATGGAGTCACTTCTCAAAGACTCCAAAGTCTTTAAAAAGCATTTAATGCTTTATGTGTTCAACAAATTAACCTCCAAAGTCTTCCAAGACCACTAATGGCTCTTACATGACCATTTATGGCTCTTACATAACCATTTATGGTTATTTCAAACTTGTCCCCCCAAACTACATCATTTGCCGGTATGGTGTACCCATGTCCATCGTCACAGATAACGGTCTTCCTTTCAAAAATCAGGATGTCCGCGAACTTTGTGAGAAATTTCACATCCAACACCGCTTTTCCACTCCCTATTACCCACAAGGCAATGGTCAGGCCGAAGCATCAAATAAGAACATATTAAGAATCCTCAAGAAGACAGTCAATGATGCCGGTCGTGATTGGCACGTTCAATTGAATCTCGCACTATGGGCATATCAAACTAGCATTCGAACCCCTACAGGCGCAACTCCTTATTCATTGGTCTATGGTGCAGAAGCTATCTTACCTATTGAGGTCGAGATACCATCATTACGGGTTTCCTTGCACAATCTCATTGATGATGAAGCATATAGAGTATCCCGTCTCCAAGACTTAGAATTACTTGATGAGAAACGACAAGCTGCATACAACCATCTCAAAGCCTATCAGCAGCGCATGAGCAGAAGCTACAATCACCAAGTTAGACCTCGTACATTTGAGGTAGGTGATCTTGTTCTACGAGAGAATCCTTGCAATCAACCAAACAGAGAACATCAGGGCAAGTTTGAATCAAACTGGCTGGGCCCATATGTTGTCACTGCTGTATTCGGGTCCGAGGCATATCAGTTGGCTACATCAGAAGGAGAACCGCTTGCAGATCCAATCAACAACATGCACCTAAAACGGTTTTATACCTAAGCTGTACAGAGCATCAGGCTCCCCTGCATACCAGAAAATACCAAAAAAACATTCAGAAAAATGTCCTGAAGAAAATACAAAAACATTCAACAAAGTAAAGAAAAATCATGCATCCAAACGGTGAACAACCACTCCGGTGGCACCTTGGGTAAGTACCATGGTGAAAACCTGGCAAACAGGCGCCACTCGTAAAGGCTATGGCTCCATTGTCTTTCAGACTTGTTGCGATCACATCTACTTCATACATATATCCATCCATCCAAAACCATGGCTTGCTATTTATCTGCAATTGTGAAAGTACTGCATGCATCTTGCATCCCGCTTTTTCATAGTCATGTCTAAAAACTGGGGGCAATGCCTTTAACCTGTTGATGGAAGTGGATTCTACATTGTTTTATGATTCATTAAGTTCTTCATTCAAGCCATCATCAAAATACAAAAAAACATTCAAAAAAATGACTCGCAAAAATACCAAAAACATTCAAAACAATACAAAATCCAAAAACATCAGAAAACATCGAAAATCACACAAAAACATGGCAACACCTTGTACATACTCATCCATGCAGATACCAAAACAAACATTGACAAAATACTCACACGATGACCATTTACCAATCAAACTACACAATCAACATCAAACACTCAAAACTATCTTCAACAAGGATGCATCCTTCCTTCCCAAAACAAAGACAAAAGTGACGTTTTCTTTGACAAGAAAATTATGTTTAGCTATCAAATGCTTGGTTGATTGGTGAGTACAAACATTCATTTATCTATATCGAGATCTTTCAGCATTGTTTTGTATTGTTTGCGCATTATTTCCGATGAAGTTCTGGGGAATGTACTAATGGTGTCTACGTGGGAAGTTCACTAAGTTACGTGATCATAGGCAAAAATACAGTCATAGATCACTACGGCTTGCTGACTATAGCGTATACCTCGACCATATGGGCATGAACCACTACCAAGGATCCATATTCTTTATTCTTTATGTATATGCTGTTTGTTTGCAGGTACAATGCTCTTTCTTTGGTTCCTCCTACCTCATCCAAACTAGATAAAGGCTTTTTATCTCTTAGTACGGTATGCACTTGTCTCAGGATATGATCAGCCTAAGATCAAGGAGGACGATCCAAGTCATGCATGAACGGCGATAATCCTTGTCTGTTCCGCAAGCAATACTCTGGTCGACTTGACCCTTATATCAAGTCGTTTGTATTAACTTGCTATATAAAATCCATGTAAGGAATACTCAGGTCATCTTGAATCATTATGTCAAGATGCTTGTATTCTCTTCCAATATTTTAAAGCTCAATGATGAAAATAGAGCACTATGGATCGTCATTTCATCTCATCTATTTATATATTGCATTCCGTTGCATATCACCCATCCGTTCACTCATTCATATGTAGGTTTTATATGCAAAACTGTGAAAGTTAAGCTGGTCTTGGATACAATCATGATCGAGTACTTTGATACATCACCAATGCATCATGCAAAGTCTTACAAACCTTGCATTCCTCATGATCATATCATCCTCACATTTAGTTGCATCTTGCATTACACATTTAGTTGCATCTTGCATTAAACATTTAGTTACATTTTGCATTAAACATTCATGTCATTTTTAACTTTGCATATAGTTCATTTTCTTGACATTTAGTTTTCATTAATCATTTTGTATCATTGCATCAATCATAAATAATTAGATTCATTCATGGGATTAAATTGTCTTTGATTGTTTTAAATCATTTATTAGGCATTCATTTAGTGTCAATTATCTATTATCATCTTTTATCATTTATTATGGTATACATTCATTTATCCATTTAGTCAAAAAAGTGCATTCGTTCATCCATTCCCTAAGTATCTTATTATGCTTATTTTTAGGATTCATTCGCATTGCATTCATTATATTCCTTTTAATTGCATTATGGTGCAGTTATTAGAATCCCATTATCATTTTTGCTTAAAACATATTTAAGTATTTAGAATCATAAATCCATTTCATTTCAAAACATTGGTTCATAACATTTTAGATCTATGACACATATGCATTCATTTAACACATTATCATATAAACATTTGTACTTTACATTTTGTTTATATTGCATTCATTTAACACATTATCATATAAACATTTGTACTTTACATTTTGTTTATCCATATTGCATTCATTTAAACACATTATCATATAAACATTTGTACTTTACATTTTGTTTATATTGCATTCATTTAACACATTATCATATAAACATTTGTACTTTACATTTTGTTTATCCATATTGCATTCATTTAAACACATTATCATATAAACATTTGTACTTTAAATTTTGTTTATCCATAATCATTCATTTAAACAAGCATCTAGATGCATATTCATACATAACATTATTCATTCAACCATTGCATTAACACCATCACATAACTCATCTCATCATTATATTGCAATAGGAAACACCAAAATCCTGTTCATAAATCATCATAAGCATACATCATCATCATGGCATTCCATACATAAAAGCATTACATCAACAAAATCAAACAAATCATACATATATAAACCTGCATTCATATGTCAGTATCATCATCAAAACATGCATAAAAGGAACATCTCATCAATACATACATATATAACCATATCCATCTAAGCAATAAACTCATCATCCTGCATAAACATCCATACATAATCAAATGCATATCATCAAAAAAATGGGATCTCCTCATATATATCATCTCATATATCAGAGTACAATGAAGTCTACAAAATCGGCTACCAAGAGCCATCCAAGATACAATCCAAATAAACAAATGATACAATACATACATCCATGCATGAATGCTCTCTCAAATGCCGCTCTGGCCAGAGGCTGTCCCAACACCTCCACCTGCTCCGCCACTGGTACCTGCACCACCTGATCCATCTCTCTGTGGAGGCCTCATCGAACCACCACTCCCTCCTGCATCCCCTGATCTCTCCTGCCTCAAAGGACCCATCACACCCCCACTGCTCTGCATCCTCTGCGATCGCTCTGATCGAGTCTGCCGCATCTGCGTATAACTGAGAGCTCGCTGACTCACTGGCACCACCTGCTCATACAAACCCCGCCAGTACTCTATCTCAGCCTGTGCTCGCCCAAACTACCTCATAACCTCCCCTGTAGGCCCCCATGCTCCTACTCCAGCCCGGACTCTCTCCTGCAGCTCCGCCAATCTCTCCACTGCAGTATCTCTCTCCCACAGCACCACCGTCAGCTCTGACTCCCATGCAAATAGCTGCACATCCCTAGCTGCCACCTATGCCTCCAAATCCTCTATCCGCGTCTGCAAGCGCACTATAATATGGTCCCGCAGATCTCTCGTGGCTCCCTCCCCGATGTCCATAGCTGCCTCCCCTACACCTCCCTCTCCAGTAGTCCCCTCCCCTCTGTCCATCAGGATCTCCCTCTCCATCCCCCTCCCACTCAGCTGAACTCCTCTCGGTATCAGTGGTCCCTGTGAGATCTGTAGAGGAAGTCCACCTCTCCCTCTCCGCTGGCTCCGCATCCCTAATCCTCCTCCACCTCCTCCATCTCCTCCATCTCCTCCTCCACCTCCTCCTCCATCTCCTCGACCTCCTGCCCTCCCCCATCTTTGTCCCCTCTCATCCTCAAATGCTGGGATCGGCTCTGTTGGGTCCGATATCCGTAGGATCGGGTGCGTCGCTCGATACTGCGTGTACTCATCTATCACCCTTGCATCAACGACCCTCGGTCGTAGGTCCCATGGCCTCGCCTGCAGTGTCCGAAACTCTGCTAGTGCCTGATCATAAGGTAGCACTGGACCCCATGCATACCTCTCCCAAATCACCCGTGCATACTCTCCGGATCCACTAGACAGTCCTTGCTGCCGTCCAAACTGCCTCATCACTCTCCCGGGCACCTGTCTCTCCACATGATATGCCATCCTCCCAATGAGGAATCGAGTCATAAACACATATGGTAGTGCCTCTGCGTCATCATCCCATGGCTCACACTCCAAGTATGGCCGCCATATCACTGCATCTAGGTCATCCAATGCCCACTGCCACCACTCTAACTTCCCCAAGTGGGGCTGACTCATCATACCACTATACATAAACATGTACGGCTGGTCCACTGCCCGGAATCTAAGACTCACTGGTCGAGTCACTGGTAGGTGCTCCCAAGCCCAAATGTGTAGCAGCATCATGCCCACTGCTAAGGAACCCCTCCCTCGGTACACTACCTCATGCAGCTCCTGATACATGTGCGCTAGCACGCACGACCCCCATGCAAATCGGGTCCCCTTAGTCATCATCATCTTGATAACCTGTCCTCATCCCACCGCCAACCCATGTGACCGCCTGTCTGGACACAGAAGTCCTCCCACAATCCCTGACAAAACTGCTGGAAGTGGCTCATACAGTGCCGCTATATCCTCCAAAGCAATAGAGCCATCATCAATAAATACATCCTCCTCAAAAATCCTCTGCACCGAAAGCGTCCCCCAGGATCTGTCATATGTGACCAACTCCCCTCGAATCGAAATCCGAAGGATGCGTCACACATCCTCCAAGGTCACGGTCATCTCCCCCTGTGCCAAATGAAAGGTGCACATCTCACTGTGCCACCGCTCTACCAGTGTTGTGATCAATCCATGATTCATACGAATCACGGGCATGTGCATCACCTCATAAAGACCAGTCGCTGTAATACAATCAATCTCCGCCTGGGTCAATCAATCCCGCAACCCCTATGTCGCAGGATGGCGCTCGCGTAACTGCAACATGCGCAGATCCTCCTGCACATGGACATTCATCAATCATCATCAGTTGTTTTGTTTTCAAACTTTCTTAAGTTTAAACCTAGACTATCCACAGATACTTTGATCAAGTATCCTAACAAATGACCTAAGTCTCATCAGGCTGCTATGGTTCAAAACAACTCCCACTTCACCTCGCCATCCATCCATCATTGGCATCAGGAGATTTTCTTCATTCAAACTAGGGCATCTTTTTATCCTCAAGCAAAAGCGCTATTTAACCAACAAAAGCGCTAGTTTTTAACAATAGCACTACAACCCTAACAACAACGCTTAATCAACTATACCATAGCGCTACAACTACAAAAGCGCTAAAACCATTACACAATAGCGCTCTTTTAACTCAATAGCGCTCAATTAACCCAGCAATAGTGCTACTTAACCCATAGCGCTACAACTTGAATGCAATAGCGCTAATTCATGGCAAAAGCGCTCAAACAAAGGGACAATAGCGCCATTGCGGTGCAAAAATGCTAATTCATGGAGCAAAAGCGCAAAAACAACAGTTCCAGCGCTCTTGCTCTGACTTGACTTTGACTCAGCTAAAAACCTATCAAAAATGCACAAAAATTGAGTTTTCGAATTTGCGTACCGCTGGTCCATAGTCATCTGGGCGCTGGAACCGTCGGACTCGCTCGAATCTGTGCTCGGTGATCGGAATCGGCATCCTAGCTGCTACTTGCTCCTCTAAACGTCACTATCAGAGCTCTCGTTTTCAACTGGTCGCGGTCACAAATGATCCTATTTTCACCCCTTTCACCCCTTTTATACCCTTCGTGGTCACCGTAACTTCTCCCCGCTCACCGCCGTGGTCCCCGTGAACTTCCCGAGCCCCCCATTTCTCCATGTTTACCCTGTTTTCTTCTATTTTTCACCCGTATGCCTAATTTCTTCTCTTCTACCATCCTGCCAATTTTCATTCTTTTTCGAGAGATCGCCCGCTTTTTCGCAATTTTTCGGCCCATCTCTCGAGGGGGCATACCACCTATTAAATTTACATTTTATGAGACATTTCTTCACATCAGTTTTTCTTTGAAACGACGCGATAAACCGCACCGTCTCAAAGAGGGGCAAATGTAGTCACACAAATCTGTCCAGCTTAATTAAATAAATATTCGATATTTATTTGATTAAAAATCCACTAGCCACTAGTTAATTAAATTAATATTTAATTAATTCATCCCCAAACATTCTTCTATTAATTAAATAAATTATTCAATTTATTTTAATTAATTCATTAAATCAAATTCCAATCAATTAAATAAATAAAATCTATTTATTTAATTAAATCCCCTTTTCCTCTTTTAAATAAATTGAATAAAATATTTATTTAAATCATTATCCCCACCCCACTTGCATTTTTCTACAAATGCAACTTGCACACATTTATTGAAATAAATGAATTTTTAATTTAATAAAATCTTATTTTCCCTCACCCACCAAATCCACTTGCAAAATCTAATCCCCTTCTAGATTCTTCTAACCCCTTCGTGATTAGCCTAATCCATCTCCTAATTATTGTCACATTCCTAAGCAAAATGGAGTCACTTCTCAAAGACTCCAAAGTCTTTAAAAAGCATTTAATGCTTTATGTGTTCAACAAATTAACCTCCAAAGTCTTCCAAGACCACTAATGGCTCTTACATGACCATTTATGGCTCTTACATAACCATTTATGGTTATTTCAAACTTGTCCCCCCAAACATTTATTGTTTTTGACCATATCCATCCATTTCACATTTGCACAAGAGTCTATCCATTGGATAAAAGCTTTATTCTTTGAATAAAGATTTTATTCATTCAACCAACCTTGACTCTAAAATCCCAAGGTCATATCAGACATTTAATGCTTATTCCCTCTCCCGTCAACCTGTCTCACATTGACACTTGTCATCCTGGGATTAGGTTGAAGACTCTCACATGGATTTGAAATCATTCAATCTTGACCCTTGTTGAGATTATTCAATCTCAACCATCCACTGCTCCATTTTTCCTATAAATAGAGCCCATTTCTTCATAATCCAGATCCTGAAAACTTGTATGCATTTAGGCTATAGACATTTTTAGAGAGCATTTTAGCATAAGCAATCTAATATCTTGTTATTTTGGTTAAAATATATCATTTTAGCATCAATAGCATAACATTAGCTTTTTATTTCACATTCAAAGCTCAATACTACAATCTCAATCTTCCATAAGCATCCATAGTGCAAAAAGCTGCTGAGAGCTACACTATTTTGGAACTTGGAGAGGAGAGGAACAAGGGAGAAATGAACCAAAACCATGCTAAGAGGTAGTTGGAGATGCCTCATAATATTTGTTTCGTTTGTTAGATACATTAGCATGCTTTTAGTGTCTCTCTTGGTATGCCTTTTTAGATTAGTTTTTGATTGACTAACACTAACGGTTTTGTGTCTTTGGTGTTGTTTATCATTTGCTAACCTTGTGCCATTTAGGAGGGCATCAGAAAGTATTCTAAACATGCATATTTAGACTAATTCCTAGTTAAAAGAGAGGCTAAATGATGAGCATAAATGATATATGAAAGCTTGAATGTATTTGAGCATAAGTGTGATACTACAAACTTGGATTGATCTCTCTAAAATGGAGGAATGAGAGCTCCATTTATAGCAAAAACAAGGCAATGGATGGTCAGGATTGAAAGAGTTGATCAAGGGTTGAATTTGAAAGTTGGGGATCCATGTTTACAATTTGCTCTAATGAAATGGTGACAAGTGTCAACATAGGGTTGGGTTGAGAGAAGGGGTTGGATACATTAAATGCCTAAGAAGACCTTATGGTTATCTAGAGATAAGGGTTAAGCTTAAGTTAGGCTTACCCATTGGATTAAGAGTTAATCCAAAGATAAACCCTTGTGCAAATGATTAAGAAATAATCATGGTCAAAGCATTAAAGGCTTGATGAGACCCTTGGGTTGGATGAAGGTTAAGTTAGGCAAAAAGTCTCTAACCATGTAAGAGGGTTGAATTAACCATTAATGGTTTGGGAGACTTTGGGGATATTAAGTGGTTGAAGACTTGAAGCCTTTAATGGTTATCAAAGACTTTAAGGGTTTGAGAAGTGACCTCCCCTTGCTTAGGGATGTGACAAAGTTTAGAAGATGGGTTAGGCTAATTAGAAGCGATTAGAAGAGTCTAGAAGAAATTAGGAAGGGGTTTTAGAATGCAAGTGGGAGATGTAGGAAAATGTAAGTGGATGGAGGGATAATATGATTTAATTGAAATAAAGTTAATTTAATTCAATTTGGTTGCAATTTGGGGAAATTAAATAAATTAGATTTATTCAATTTAGGATAACTATTTAATTAAATTTGAATTTAATTAAAAGTGGATAGGGGGGATTTAATTGAATAAAATGATTTATTCATTAAATGGTAAAAAGAAGTTTAGTGAATTTAATTTAAATAAATTGAGTAATTTACTTAATTAAATAGAGAAATGCAGGTAATTTAATTAAATTGGATTTAATTAAATAGAGAAATGAACATAAAATATTCATTTAGGAATATGGTCATTTTTATACGTCTACAGGAACTAAATGGGTATTTAGGAATAAATTAAATGAGGATGGTCAAGTTATAAGGAATAAGGCTAGATTGGTTTGTAAAGGATATTCTCAGAAGGAAGGAATTGATTATGGAGAGACTTTTGCACCTGTAGCTAGGGTTGAAGCTGTAAAATTATTTCTTGCCTATGCTACTTATAAAAACTACAAAGTTTATCAGATGGATGTTAAATGTGCATTCTTGAATGCGGATCTTGATGAGAAAGTTTATATTGAGCAACCTGATGGTTTTTCACTATCAGATGATACAGATATGGTTTGTAGGTTAAGGAAAGCTTTATATGGATTGAAACACGCACCTAGAGCTTGGTATGCAAGGTTGGATAAATATCTTTTGAAGCTTGGCTTTACTAAAGGCAATGTTGACAATAATTTATATTATAAAATCACCGATGATGACATACTGATTGTTGAAGTATTTGTTGATGACATTATTTTTTGGAGGTGAAGATAAATTGTGCATAAAATTTTCTAAGAATATGGAGAAAGAATTTGAGGTGTCTATGATTGGTGAGATGAAATTTTTCTTAAGTTTGCAAATTACTCAAACTGACAAAGGTATTTTCATCTGTCAAACTAAATATGCTAAGGAATTATTGAAGAAATTTGGTATGGGAGATTCTAAACCGGTAAGTACACCTATGTTTACAAGTGAGAAATTGACAAGAAAAGATGTTTCTGCATTGATAAATCCTACAAGATACAAATCTATGATTGGAGGTATGCTGTATTTGACTCAGACTAGGCCTGACATTATGAATGCTGTTTGTATTATTTCAAGATTTCTGATAAATCCTAGAGAAAATCATGAGATGGCGGTGAATAGGATCTTTAGATACTTGCAAGGTACATCAGAATATGGCTTATTGTATCCTAAGAATAATAACTTTACTTTAGGTGCATATACAAATGCTGATTGGGCTGGAGATGTTGATGACTGGAAAAGTATTTCCGGTGGAGATGTATTTCTTGGAAAGAAGTTGGTTTCATGGATCAACAAGAAACAGTCATATACTTCTCTATCTACTGCTGAAGCTGAATATGTTACTATTGCTACTAACTGTACACAAGTTTTATGGATGAAGCAAATGTTGAAGGATATAAAGGTGGATTGTGATGCATTGGTAGTTATTCACTGTGATAACTTTGCTGCTATTGATATATCAAAGAATCCGATATTTCATTCTAAAACAAAACACATATCTATCAAGTATAACTTTTTGAAGGAGAAGGTGGAAGCAAATGAAGTTAGACTGGTTTATGTGAAACACTAAAGAGCAGATTGCAGATATTTACTAAACCGTTATCCAAGGAATCATTTGAGTACCTGAGAAACAAATTAGGAGTTTCTACCCCTCTGGTAGAGACTTGATTGATGCGGTTTGGAATTAGTCCGACATGCACTATTTGAGATACTATTCATTTGGGCACTGATGTGGGATGCTACTGCTCAGGGGGAGTAGTCAGCTTTGTGATTCAGAGGCTTATGTTTTTGCTTTGATATTTCTGTCAGATTTCTGGCATTGATGTCAAAGGGAGAGTGATATTGATGTGAAAAAGTAAAAGTCAAAGGGGGAGAGATATTGATATTCAGAGCTATATGTGGGAGTTTGTTGGCTTTCTTTCACAAGGGGAGACTTGTTTGGAATTTCTTGGTACTTAGATACTTTTCACATCTAGTGTTGCCATCAATGCCAAAGGGGGAGATTGTTGGCCATTTGGTGGAATTGATTATGTGTTGCATTGATGTTTTGTCATTGATGTCAACACTAACTATTTGGATGCTTTACCGACACCCTTCCGGTTCCGGTAGGATGAGTGGTTTTTGGTTAACTTGGATCAGACATGATTCGGTAGACTCCAGTATAGTCTGGTGATGGAATTGGCTTGTTCATGATACTTATACTTATATTTGGTCAGTTGTTTTTGGTCTAGAGATTGGATGCTATCTTGCTTGCTTAGAAGATTGATTTATGGTTCTGGCGAGGGTTTCACCAACAAAGCTTTTGATGGAGATCTTTGATGAATTGCATAAGTGGTGTTGGTGCAACTTCTGATGGAGTTCTAGGATGCTATTGGTGATCATGTTTGAGACTTAGCGGTTGGAGATCATTGCTGTGGCTTGTGGACCTATACTTGGTCCCGATTGATCTAGGTTATGGACCGACTTTAATGTAACATGTGGATAGGACCTATTGATGTATTTTTGAGATGTCTTATGTGTTGATATTACTTGTTTGGTCTAAGGACAACATGGTTTGTAATTATGTAATCGGTTTATTGTCTGGTGGCCGACCTAATTGTTTATGGTTGAGGGTTTGTATAAATAAATGCAAGATCTCATTGTAGATCATCATGGTTAATGTAAGAGGTCATGGTCTAGGAATGTAATGTGCGAATAATGTAATATCATTGAGGCAGAGGAGTTGGTCAATCATTGGAGATCAAATTGGGTTTATGTAAGAGGATTTAGGCCTCTGATATTGTGCTTAACCAAAACTCTACTCAGGCATAGGAGATGCTATCTTTTGCAGTTCAACACTTCTCCAGATTGTAGTCTGGATTTATATGTAGTTAGTGAAACTCCTTTTGTGATGAGTAGTGTGCTCTAGGTTGTTGGCCTTCCTACAAGTGCAGACTTACTGCAAAAAAATTATCTGACTGTGGGTAGGCTTCCCACCATGGTTTTTCCCTTTACTGCATTTTCCACGTATAAATCTTGGTGTTATGTGGATGTCTTTTATTTTGTGATTATTGTTTATGCTTATTTGGATTAATTGCTATTATGGTATTATTGTTTTGGGTTTCGGTATTAAAGTTTTAGTCGCTAATGCTTCCGGTAATTTGTGACAACTGATTCACCCCCCCTCTCAGTTGTGGTATGTAAGGAATGTCAAGTGGGTAAGCAAACAAGAATTTCTTTCAAGAGAAAATAATATACATCTGATGGACTGCTAGATCTTGTGCATACTGATCTATGCGGACCTACAAATGTTAGAAGTGTACAGGGTGATAGATATTTTATTCTACTAATTGAAGATTATTCCAGGATGATGTGGGTTGTCTTTTTGAAGGAGAAATTAGAAGCATTGGACAAATTCAAGATATTTTTTAGCTAAGGTGGAAACTGAGTCCGGATTGAAGGTGAAATGTCTGAGATTTGATAGAGGTGGAGAATTTTGTTCTGGTGAGTTCAACTCATTATGTGAGATGCATGGAATTAGAAGACAATTATCTGCTCCTAGAACCCCACAACAAAATGGAGTTGTTGAGAGGAAGAACATAACTATTTTGGATGCTGCAAGGACTATGTTGATTGAAGAAAATGTTCTGAAGATCTACTAGAGAGAAGCCATTAACAATGTTGTTTACACATTCAACAAAGTTCATATCAAAGGTGATGTCAGTAAGACCCCTTATGAGCTTTGGTCTGGTCATATTCTTATTGTAAGATATTTCAGAGTATTTGGTAGCAAATGTTAGATTATGAGAGATGAGGATATAGGAAAGTTTAATGCTAGAAGTGATGAAGGTATCTTCTTGGGATATTCAACTAAGTGAAAAACCTATTGGTGCTATAATAAGAGATTGCGAAAGATAGTTGAAAATGAAAATGTGAAGGTGGATGAGAACCTTGGGAAGGAGACCAGAGCACGCGGTTATGATGATGGTCAACGTGTTGTTTTGGATCCTGTTCAGCCTGTTAAGAGCCTAAGAAGAATGATCCGGTAGAGACTATTGATCTGGATGTTGCTACTGCTGGTCAATAAGTATAGGAACCTTACAATTAGAACAGATAGAAGACTCCAAGGTATGTAATATTGAATAATTTTGAAAATCAGATTATTGGTGATAAGAATAAGGGTGTAATGACAAAAGAAGGATACCTTTTGAAGAAGTATGTTTGATTTCTAAAGTTGAACCTGAAGATGTTGTTGAAGCTTGTAAAAATGAAAGTTGGATGAGAGCTATGGAAGATTAACTAGACCAGATTGAAAAGAATAATACCTGGGAACTTGTCCCTAGACCTAAGTATAATAATGTTATTGGTACTAAATGGGAATTCAGAAACAAGCTGAATGAAGTCGGTGAAGTTGTCATAAATAAAGATAGACTGGTTTGCAAAGGGTATTCACAACAAGAAGGAATTGATTATGAGGAGACTTTTGCTTCGGTTGCCAGATTTGAAACTATTAGACTATTGCTTGCTTATGCTACTTATAAAGATTTCAAGGTATATCAGATGAATGCCAAATCAACGTTTTTGAATGGTGATCTAGAGGAAGAAGTTTACATTGAACAACCTAATGGATTTTCACTATCGGATGATGGAGACATGGTATGTAAGTTGAAGAAAGCTCTTTATGGATTGAAACAAGCTCCTAGAGCCTATTATGCTAGATTAGCTAAACACTTGTTGAAATTGGGATTTACTAAAGGTGCTGCTGACAATAATCTGTATTTTAAGATTGAAAATGATAACATCCTGATTGTTGAAGTCTTTGTTGATGATATTATCATTGGTGGTGATGATGAATTGAGCATGAATTTTGCTAGTGATATACAAAAAAAAATTGAGATGTCTATGATTGGTGAGATGAAATTATTCTTAGGTTTGTAGATTGCACATACAAGAAAAGGTATATTCATATCTCAAAATAAATATGTGAAGGAATAGCTAAAGAAGTTTGGATTAGATGACTCCAAACTGGTTGGAACTGCTATAATGGCTGGTTGTAAATTTTCTAAAAATGATGAATCTTTGAAAGCTAATAAGAGTTTGTACATATCTATGGTTGGTGGACTGCTATATCTTACTCAGACTAGGCTTGACATTATGCATGCTATGTGTATGGCTGCTAGATATCAAACTAATCCAAAGAAGAGTCATGTCACTCTGTTAAGAGGATATTCAAATATCTAAAGGGAACTGTGGACTATGATTTATAGTATCCAAAGAATGACAATTTCATGTTGTGTGCCTACACTGATGCTGACCTGGCTGGTGATGTAGATGACCAGAAGAGAACTAACAGTGGAGCATTCTTTTTGGGTAAGAAATTGGTTTCATGGGCTACCAAGAAACAAGATTTAGTGTCCTTATCTATTGCTGAAATTGAGTACATTGCTGCTACTCGTAATTGCACTCAAATGGTCTGGATGAAGCAAATGTTGAAAGATATCAAAGTTATTCATGATGACCCTACTGTTACATACAACGATAATTTCAATTCTATCAACATACCAAATAATATGGTACAACTTTCAAAGACTAAGCATATATCAATCAAATATCATTACTTGAGAGGACAAGTCTATGAGGAGAAGGTGAAGCTGGAGTATGTATCTACAAATGAACAAATAGATGATATTTTCACTAAGCCTTTGCCTGCAAATACATTTCTCTATTTGAGAGACAAGTTAGGGGTATCCACCCCTCCTAATGAGAACAAAATGCATTAAGTTGCATCGATCCCGTAGATTTTAGAGTCTTATTCTTTTATCCGGATTTGTGAGTTGGTGCTGCTCCTCTGCTGGAGTAGTCTGTTGACTTGGTTGTGTGTATCAGGGGGAGAGAGATTTATGTTTCTATTTTCGGAGAGAGTTTGGTTTTCTATTTTGAGATCTTTGGCATTGCTGTCAAAGGGGGAGAAAGATCATGTGAAAAACTGCTTTATCTATCTTGACCTTAGGAGGAGTTTGTTGGTGATATCTTCTTTCTTTGTATTGATTGTTTTTTACATTCATCAGTTGCCATCAATGCCAAAGGGGGAGATTGTTTGATATGGTTGGTCATTGATGCTTCTAGGATATGTTGTTGTCATTGATGTCAATATATTCTTGTGATTTGATCCAGCGTACTTGGAAAGATCTTCTAATCCGATTTTGTAGTTTGGTTTTGCTGATCATTGTTTTAGAGAGGTTGATATTTCCTCTGCTATATTCCGGTGTGATTAGATCTTGTGTTGAGACTTTGGGATATTGTTTTGGATGGTCTTATGTATCTTTATTTTAGATGGTTTGTGATTTGGTGCTTTGCAAGTTATCTTTCTTCATGACAGTTGTTGATTGGTTGTGTTCTTGAGCTTCTAGACGTTGACAGATGAAGATTTGAAGTGGTTTTGGTGCAGCTGTTCTGGATGATTCTAATTTGCTTGCTGGTGCTTCCTAGTCATGTACTATTTGTTTTGGAGATACACATTATTTGTTGTGTGAGTTTCTGGTGATTTTCATCAACCAGTATTGATTTCATGTTATGCGGTATTTCTGGTGGTGTAGCATGTTGCGGTTGATATTGGCATGATTTTCGGTGGAGTTGATCATTTGAGAACTTGAATTAGGAGCATGCTATTCTAAGTAAATCATCATATTGGTCCGGTGGTTGATCTTTGTATCGTGTGATGTAATTTTGTAATTAAGGGTTGAGGATTTAGCTAACCTTGTTATTAAGGTTGATGAATTATATATATATGTGAGTTATTCATATAGTTTGGGTGTCGATGTTGTGTCTGCATTATTAGAGAGAGTTTTGTGTGTGAACAAGTGATTTATCCTTCGGTGTTGATTTTGAGGTAAGATTGGTGTTGCAGGGAAGACATCTATGCTTAACCAAAACTATAATCAGACATTTGGAGATGCTATTCTTTCAGTTCACTTCTTCTGGATTGTAGTCTGAATCTTATTGTAAGTGAGTGAGACTTCCTTGAGGGTCGTAGCCTTCCAGACCGTTATATTTGAGCAGTGAGGTCTAGGAAGTGTGCCTGAATGCATGCACATTCCCCATTGTAACATTTTCACATACTACTGCAGAGTATCATCTTACTGTGGGTAGGTTCCCACCGTGGTTTTTCCCTTAACTAGGTTTTCCACATCAAAATTCTCGGTGTTGTGTGTTGTGCTATTAGTTTACTTATATGTTTATTGCTATAGTTTGTTAGATCTGTTGTTGTGTTTAAAGTTTTATATTTTGATGAAGATTGATTCACACCCCCCCTCTCAGTCTTCCTTCTTTGCTGCTGCTAACAGTCACACCTATTGATACTATTTGCAGGGAATGTCAACTAGGAAAATAAACAAATAGGAGTGTCAAGAACAAGGAGTAGTCTGCTTCCAAATCCCTAGAGCTAATTTATATAGAACTTTACAGACCTACAAGGACAAGAGGACTCAATGGAGAAAGGTGTTTTATGTTATTGATGATTATTATAGGATAACATAGGTTACATTCTTGAAAGAGAAATTTGAAACTTTTGGAAGGTTTAAAGTATTCAAGTCAATAGTCGAAAATCAAGTAGATGCTAAAATCAAGTGGTTGAGATTTGATAGAGGAGGAGAGTTTGCTTCAAATGAGTTTTATGATTTCTGTGAAAAACATGGATTTAGAAGATATTTGTTTACCCCTAGAACCCCTTAGCAGAATGGAGTAGTAGAAAGGAAAAATAGGTTAGTTGTTTAGATGGCCAGAACTATGATGAAAGATGCTAACTTGGCTAACGTTTATTGGAAGGAAGTTGTAGATACTCTAATGTATATTATTAATAGGGTACAAATAAGAGTAAATTACACTAAGACACCTTATGAGGTGGAATGAAAGACCTTCTATTGTGAAGTATTTCAAAATATTTGAAAGTAAGTGCTACATTAGATGAGATGAAGATGATCTTGGAAACTTTGATACTAGAGAAGATGAAGGGATATTTATAGGATATTATACAAACAACAAATCCTACCGGTGTTATAACAAGAGACTAAACGAGATGGTGGAAAGCACAAATGTGAAATTATCTGAAGAATGGGATCATACTACCCCTGAACTTGTACATGAGACTGATTTTGAGATCATCCTGGTTGTTGTAGAAGAAAAAAGTGACCCGAAAGAAAAAAGAGAGAAAGAGACAAGCCATGAATAAGAAGAAGAACCCAAGTTATCAAAACCCTAGCAAGATATCTACAAAAGAATCATTCTAAAAATTAGATAATTGGAGATAAAAACAAAGGAGTTCAGACAATAAGAAGAGTTATAGAAGAATATGAACAAACAAACTATTATTTTCTTTCACTTGTGGAACCTAAATCATATGAAGAAGCCAACAAATAAGAGAGTTGAGTAAGGGCAATGTAAGAAGAACTGAATCAGATACATAAAAATCAGACATGGGAATTAGTGTTGGTATTTTGGCATGGTTTTGTCATTGATGTCAACACCTACTAAACACTTATCAACTCTGGCACTTTGGAGAATCAGCAACATTCAGCAGCAAGAAAGTGACTCATTTACAACCACCGGTATCTAGTACATCGGCACGATATAATGATCACTGACACTTGGAATGATATGGAAAACACATGGTTATGTCGAAGACATCATTTGGACATCTTGTCCTAGAGTTTTGTTTATAGGTATATTCATATTTGCATATTTTCTGTTGGTATTTTGGTATGGTTTTGTCATTGCTGTCAACACCTACTGAAACACTAGCACTTTGGAGATCCAACGACATTCACTGACAAGAAAGTAACTATTGCACAGTTACTGGTATATGGTTCACCGGCAGGATATAATGTTCACCGGCACTTGGAATGATATGGAAGACACTTGGTAATGTCGAAGACATCATTTGGACACCTTGTTTTGAAGAATTAATCATTGGTATATTCATATTTGCATATTTGCTTTTACCGGCAAATAGGTCCAGGGTTATCTAGGGTTACACCGACATGTTTATCTTTTTTCAGATCAGCATGGCACACTATAGAGATGATTTATTATTGTTGTAATTGCATTAAGCCGACATGTTCAATCAATTATTGCATTGGATATTATATTATTTGTAAAATATTTTTATTGTAATATTTTGTAGAGCCGACCTACTAAAATTGGTCTTAGGGTATGGTATAAATGTAAGATCTTATTTGTAAGATCGAATGTGGAATGCGAAAAGAATTGTGAGAAGGTATATGCATGATTAAGCAGAGGTATACACGAAGACATCATTTGAAGGTGAAGCTAGGTTTTTGTAGAAGCATATCAACATTACACTGATATTGAATCCAACATATGAAGATGCTATTTTGTATAGTACATTCTTATTGGATTTAACCATCCAACTGTAGTCAGTGTGACTCCCATTTTGTGATTGAGCAGTGAGCTCTAGGCTGTTGGCCTTTTTGCATGTGTAGACCCCATTTATGTATACTTACTATCTGTAGTAGTATCATCTGATTGTGGGTAAGGTTTCCCACTATGGTTTTTCCCCTTACAGGGTTTCCACGTACAAATATTGGTTTTATGTGTTGTGGATGACTTTATGTTTATGTTTCATGCATTAATCTTTACCGGTATAGCAATTTACTGTTAACACTATCTACCAACATACTTAACTGGTTTACCGATATTAAGCATTAAGTTGGTTAATTGGTTTTTGGTTTGAATTTATGAGACAACTGATTCACCCCCCCCTCTTAGTTGTCTCTGGGACCTAACATCGGCAAATAGGTCCAGGGTTGCACCGACAGGTTTATCTTTTCCAGATCAGTACGACACGCTATAGAGATGATTAATTATTGTTGTAAATGCATTAAGCCGACATGTTGAATCGGTTATTGCATTGGATATTGTATTATTTGTAAAATGTTTTTATTGTAATATCTTGTAGAGCCAATCTACTAAAATTGGTCTTAGGTTATGGTATAAATGTAAGATTTTATTTGTAAGATCATGTGAGGAATGCGAAAAAGGATTATGTAAAGGTATATGCGAGAATAAGAAGAGCTATACATGCAGACATCATTTGAAGATTGAAGGAGGGTTTTTGTGAAGACAATCAGAACTACAGTGGTACTGAATCCAACATATGAAGATGCTATTTTGTGCAGTACATTCTTATTGGATTTAACCATCCAACTGTAGTCAGTGTGACTCCCATTTTGTGATTGAGCAGTGAGCTCTAGGCGCTTGGCCTTTCTGCATGTGCAGACCCCTTTTATGTACACTTACTATCTGCAGTAGTATCATTTGATTGTGGGTACGGTTTCCCACTATGATTTTTCCCCTTATAGGGTTTCCACGTACAAATATTGGTGTTATGTGTTGTGGATGACTTTGTGTTTATGTTTCATGCACTAATCCTTACCGGTATAGCAATTAACTGATAAAACTATCTACCGACATATTAAACTGATTTACCGGTACTAAGCATTAAGTTGGTTAAGTTGTTTTTGGTTTGAATTTACTTGACAACTGATTCACCCCCCTCCCCCCCCCTCAGTTGTCTCCGGGACCTAACAATTGGTATCAGAGCTTAGTCCTCTTTTTGTAGAAGTTTAACAGCTTGAGGAGATCCAATGTCTACTAACTATTTCAGGAAGGATAGTCCTAAACTTGATGGAACCAACTATGGCATATGGAAGATCAGAATGGAGACACATCTAAATTGCATTGGAAAGGATATTTGGGATGTTACAAAGAATGGTTATACTGCTGCTGTACAAGGTCAGCCCAGTCCAACTAACTTGACTAAAGATGAGGAAAATGATTACAAAGCAAGAGAAGCACTTTTGAGCACATTATCAGATCAACAAATCATGGGACTATCAGATAGGTCTACTACTAAAGCTATTTGGGATCATTTGGAAACACTAAATTAAGGAGATTCCATAGTCAAAATTGCAAAACTTGAAAGCTTCCGGGTCAGGTATGAACATCTGAAAATGGAAGAAGATGAAAGGATTTATGCTTTTATGGAAAGAGTAAATGAAATTGTTTTGGGTATTAAATGTTGTGGAGGAACCTTAAGTGAGGATGAAATTGTTTCAAAAGTTTTAAGAGGATTTCCACTGGAATATAAAATGAAAGTCACTGCTATAAATGAGCTAAGAACAATGCCTAATACATCAGTTACTAGGGATACATTGATTGGGAAACTTTCAGCTTTTGAAATTGAAGAATTTGGTCTTGTTGCTACTATAAAGACAAATTTGGCCTTTAAAGCATCGACATCATCTGCTCCATCATTTGACAAATCTGATTGGAAAGCCTTTTATGCAAGAGAACTTGAAGAAAGCAGGAAAGAGAATGAATAACTCGAAGAACTTGAAGCACTATTTGCAAGGAAAATGCCTAAAGGTCCATTTGGAAGTAAGTATGAAGGTAAAGCACCCTTTAAATGTTTTAACTGCAATAAGATTGGTCATATGGCTTCGAGATGCCCTGATAGACATGCAAGACTAAGAGAAGAAGCTAGAAGAACATACAAGCCTAACCCTGAATATTAGAGATATAGATTTAAGAAGAATAAGGACAAATCTTGTTACATTGCTGATGAAGGTGTGACTGATGATTCTGATGAGGATCCGACAGATAATGGATGGGTTTTTGTTCCTATAACAGAAGATCAACCGACACCTACTGCTCAACCGGTAGTACAGGCCTTGGTAGCTAAAGTTGAAGTAAAGGATGAATGGATCATTGATTCAAGATGCTCACATCATATGACAAGAGACAAAGGTAAATTATTGAACTTTCAAGAATACAATGGAGGCTTAGTGAGATTTGGAGATGACAAAGCTTGTTCAATCAAAGGTAAGGGTACAATATCTCTTGATGGTAAGCATAACATTGACAATGTTTACTATGTTGAAGGATTAAAGCATAATCTTTTGAGTGTTGGTCAATTAGTTGAGAAAGGATTTCAGTTACAATTTAAAAATGGAAAATGCAAAATCATGAATAGAACTGGTTTGGAAAATGCAACCGGTAATCAGACTAGAGGTAATATCTTTCATTTGAATAACAATGAAAAGACATGCTTAATTGCACATATAGATGAAAGTTGGTTATGGCATAAGAGACTCTGTCATGTAAACTTTGATTGCATGGTGAAGATCATTACTACTAAGGCAGTTAGAGATTTACCTAAAATTATCAAACCTCAGAATACAATATGTAAGGAATGTCAATTTGGAAAACAAGTTAGAGCTAGTTTCAAAAGTATTCCAGAAAAATAAAATAATGCTCTTGATTTGATTCACACTGATTTATGTAGTCCAGCTAGAACTAAAAGCTTACAAGGTGATAGATATTTCATGCTAATCATTGATGACTATTCTAGAATGTGTTGGGTTACTTTTCTTAGAGAAAAAATAGAAGCACTTGGAAAGTTCAAACTATTCAAAGCAATGGTAGAAAATGAAACTGGTAAGAAAATCAAATGTTTAAGATCAGATCAAGGAGGAGAATTTACATCTAAGGAGTTTAATATATTCTATGAAGTGAATGGAATCAGAAGACAACTATCAGCACCTCGGACACCACAATAGAATGAAGTTGTTGAAAGGAAAAATAGAACTATCTTGGATGCAACAAGAAGTATGTTATCAGAAGAAAACCTACCACATGTATATTGGAGAGAAGCAGTCAATACATCGGTCTATACATTCAACAAAGTTCACATCAAAGGTGAAACCGGTAAGACCCCTCATGAACTATGGTTTGGTAATACTCCTACTCTTAAGTATTTTAGAATTTTTGGAAGTAAATGTTATATCAGAAGAGATGAGTATATTGGAAAATTTGATCCTAGAAGTGATGAAGGAATATTTCTTGGCTATTCATCTAAGAGCAAGGCATATAGATGTTTTAACAAAAGATTGCAAAAAATTGTTGAAAGTACAAATGTAAAGATTGATGAACAATTCAAAGGAACTTCAAGGTATATAGACTCTGAACCGACAACAGAAATTTTGACAAATGAACCTACTCTAAATCCACCAGTACAGATTGAAGATCCAGTTACCCCGGTATCATCTAAGGATTCCACAGTAATTGAGGAACAACATCAAACAAAGACACCCCGGTATGTAAGATTGAATCATTCTGAAGATCAGATAATTGGAAACAAGTTTAAAGGAGTTATGACAAGAGGAAGATTGACAAATGAAGAGGTATGTCTTATTTTTCAAATTGAACCATCATCTGTTAATCAGGCATGTGAAGATAAATTTTGGATTAAAGCTATGGAAGAAGAATTAGAACAAATTGAGAAAAAATAACACTTGGACATTAGTTCCTCGGCCTAAAGATAAAAATGTAATTGGAACCAAATGGGTATTCAGAAACAAACTTAATGAAGATGGTAAGGTTGTCAGAAATAAAGCAAGACTAGTGTGTAAGGGATATTCTCAGAAGGAAGGAGTTGATTACAATGAAACCTTTGCACCAGTAGCTAGAATTGAGGCAGTCAGATTATTTTTGGCTTTTGCAGCACACAAGAACTACAAAGTTTATCAAATGGATATTAAATGTGAATTTTTGAATGGAGATCTTGAAGAGGAAGTCTACATTGAACAACCTGATGGATTTTCTTTGATAGATGACAATGATATGGTTTGCAGGTTAAGAAAAGCCTTTGTTTGGATTAAAACAAGCTCCAAGAGCTTGGTATGCAAGATTGGATAAGTATCTTTTAAAGATTGGTTTTACTAAAGGAAATGCAGACAACAATTTATATTATAAAATAACTAATGATGACATCTTGATTATAGAAGTATTTGTTGATCATATAATCTTTGTAGGAGAAGATGGATTATGTAAAGAATTTTCTATTAAAATGCAACAAGAATTTGAAATGTCTATGATTGGAGAAATAAAATTCTTTTTAGGATTGCAGATCTCACAGACTGATAAAGGTATATTCTTGAGTCAATCCAAGTACTTAAAAGAGTTACTAAAGAAATTTGGAATGAAGAACTCTAAACCGGTAAGCACACCTATGACAACAAATGACAAATTATCACAAAGGGATGAATCTACACCTGTTAATCCAACTAGATACAAATCTATGATAGGAGGTTTACTGTATTTGACACTGTAAAGCGGAAAAATCGAACCCTAGTCGTTCTCCCCTCCCCAACTCCGAGGAGAGAGAAGGGAGAGTCACTAGGGTTGATGGTTTTCACTTAGGAAGGACTTTACATTCAAAAGAGGGATTGAAACCCACAAGATCCAATCCCACACAATGCAAGATTGGATTCTAAATGAGTTTCAAGGGTTAAGACATCAAGGATACCCTCTTTTGTAAAGAAATGTAGATAGAAAGATTGAACTAGGAATGCATGTAAAGTAGGAAAGATTCGCTTATAAACAGAGATAGGGATATGGGATGAAGCTGCAGACCTGGAATTAGCAGTAAAATGTCGAGACGGTGCTGTTCTGCAAATTTGAGCGAAAGTTGACGGGATGATGGGGCTCGGCGTGCACACGGTCCTCCGAAAAATCCGCGAAACGAAGTTGGATCTGTTCGTCTCTGCACAAGGATTCCAGATCTTCAATTACAGCCGCGTACCTGCAACCTACACATAGAAAAGAGAGGACGATTGGGGGGTTAGGGATGAGGGGTTTGCCTTTAGGTCAAACCCCGGTTTTGGAATTAACCAAGAAATGAGAATGCTGTAAATGTAAATGTTTGTAATGTAAACAAGTACTGATACCTTGTTGTAAGAATGTTTGTATTCTTACATGCGAAGGTGTAATGTATGTAGTATGTTGTATGTTGTATGTGATCTCCTCTTCAATGGTTGAATCCTTGTCTTGAATGCAACACTTAGCATTGAATGGAGACTTAGAATGATCAATTGCTTGAAGGAATGCTTGAATGCTTGAATGCTTGAATGTTTGAATATCGTTTCCGCCTTTTTTTTTTCTTCCTCCCAAAATGGGAGAGGAAATGTAGTTTATATACTTGTCAATTAGGGCTGATAGACTGATTTTCCCAACCTTAGGCCAACCAGGAAATGTTATTTTCCAATTTGCAAACATAAAGACCCGAAGCCCCATAAGAGACCGGGCCCAAAATAGGGCCAGGGACCAGGGCGCTGGGCGCCATGGTCCTGGGGGACTAGGGCGCTGGGTGCCATGGTCCCACCTCCCGGGACAGCAGGGTGCAAGGAGGATCAGGCCAGGGTGCTGAGAAATGCAGTTTTTGATGTCATGAACAAGTTTCGGGGTCTCCATTCAGGTTTCGTGTTGCATTGCCATCGTGAAGACCCAAATGCAGTCGAAATTGCAAGTGTCACAATTTTAGGATGCTACATTTAGCCCCCACTTTAGCGGGAGTATAAGCGTACGCTCATACTTCCGGTAAAGTACAAGGAAACAACATTGAAAAAATTTCACCACGTCAAGGAGGCAAGATACACCAAGCCCCCCATGGACTAAGGATCTTACGACTTCGATTGACAAAGTAAAAGGGAAGATCATGAGGGAGAACCATGACTGTCAGTAGTAAGGTTCCCTCACTATGAGTCATGCAAGAAAGATATCAAAAATTTTCAAGGCAAAGCTAAATTTGTCAAGAAATTTTCAAGTATCTTGAAAAGATATGGACGGGATGTATGGCCCCCTACGTTAAAGCGATCGCACACGCCTTATCGGGGGTGATTGCTTTAAGGTAGTGATACATATAATAATTGAGAAAGGAAAGGAGCACGTTATCACAAGGATTTAGCCCCCAAGTGTGAGATAAGCCCAAGGATAATAGACACAAAACACAAAGCACAAGGTGACTTCGCTTTCCTCGGGGTCAGTATGCTGTATGATAATTCATGTATATCATATGTATGTATGCATAATTGTTCTTCATTCCCCAATCAAGGAAGGTCACCTAGAAGAAGGGAACACATGTGTCTTTTGAGTCAACATGAGAGAGACCAAAAGAGATCTCAATGCTTTGCATCGTCCTCAAGTAGACAACACTAAGGACAACAAATAGAAGAATGAGAATAACACATAGAAGTAGTAACAAAAGAGATCAAGAGAGGAGAAGAGAGTCTGCTATGCTAATGAACTAGTCTAGCACGTCATCTACCCCCCGATCTTGCTGATCAATATTTCGGGAAGGTAGGAAACACGCTAGAGGAGGAACATCCAACACAGTAGATGGAGCTATCACAAGATCCAAACAAGGGCTATGTTCATGTTCTGAGCCACGTTGTTCTTGTCTAGGAGCTAGGATAAGCGCTTTAGAAAATTTGTTAGATAAATGGTTATCAACATCAACATATTCATATTCACTATCAGAATGAACAGGAGTAACATTTTCATCATGAATAACATTTTCATCTATATCATCATCAAGATTTATAAAAATAGGATCTTTAACTCACACAGGATCAAGACCATCATGCATCTTATGTTTAGGAGGTTTTGGCTCAATCGTCGGCTGAGGAGAAAATGGAATAATACTGGCTGAAGGTGTTTTTGGGGATTGCAAAGTTTGAGAAGCAGCTGCCTGAGCTCTAAGACGACGCTTTCATCGGCGTTCACGTGCAAAACGATTTCGTCTAGTCTTAGTAGGAAGTTGCAAAGATTGAGGAGGAGGAATGTTCTCATCCTTATCACTTGGGTGTGTAGGTTGTGGTCTCTTAGGTTGAATAATAGGAGAAGAGGAAGGTCTCTTCTCTCCATAAGAGGAAGGAGGAGGAACTGCTCCATATAAGGGAGGAATATTTGGTTTAGGAAGGAGACCAAGCCCCTCATGACGAGGAGGTATAGGTCTACTTTTAGGAAGTTTATTAGATATAGGCATAGTCACATTCATAGGAATGGGTTGGGAATCTTCTTGAGGAAAGACATTAGTTTTATCTTTCAAAGGAAGAACTTCCTTCTCAAGAACGATAGGAATATCAAGTTTGGGTGTTCTAGGTTCACTTAGAGATAGGATCATATCTTTTTTCCATTTTTGATAAGATTTGAAAAGATGATCACTTCGCGGAGGAAGAGATTGAAATTGTTTAGGCCAAAAATAATCAATAGGAATGCTAGAAATTCTTTCAGCTGGTTTAAAGAGACTATGATTGACAGTAACAACTTCACCATTATGGGGAAATTTCAAACACTTGTGAATAGGAGAGGCAATAGCTTTCATGGAAGATAGCCAAGGATAGCCTAGCTTCACACGAAATTGTTTGGATGATGGAATAATAGCAAAGCTCATATCAAGGGATTTGTTATGGACCTCAATAGGTAATGTAATAGAACCAATTGCAGGAGAAGAAAATGCATCAAATAGTTTCACAACCACATTTTTTTCGTCATAGATTACTTGATTCAATTGCAAAGTAAAAAGAAATTCTTCAGTAATGACATTAACCATACAAGAAGGATCAATAAGCACTCCACGACAAGGTGTATTCTTGACTTTTGCAACTATATATAAAGGACCATCAGGTGCCCTGATAGTTTCACTAGAATCAAATGTGATGGAAGGTTCTTTAGGGATTTTCTGCTGCTCCACAAAGTTAATCACATTAGGAGTCATAGACACAAGATCATCAGGTGAGACAGAGGAATCAGTAGTATCAATCGCAGTAGAGGTGTGAGAAGGTAATGGATCAGTAAAAATCTGAAGATTTTGGTTAGGAGGAGCTACAGATGTGTTGCCTTTATCATTCACACCAGAAACAGAGATAGTATAATTATCAATCAAATCTTGAATTTTACCCTTTAAAGCAAAACATTTTTCAGTATCATGCCTAGGATGACGATGAAATTGACAAAAAGATTTGTTATCAAAATAGGGTGAATTAATCTTTGCAGGATCTATTTGCCTTATAGGAGGGAGAGTAAGCACATTTTGTTCCAATAACTTATTCATAATACTATGCAATGATTCATTCAAAGGAGTAAACATTCTTTCTTTCTTGAAAAACTTAGAAATAGGAGGCACGCCTGATGCTGCATTCACATTGTTGTTGATGATGTTTTCATTGAATTTAATGGACTCTTTGTTCGGTTTAAACTTCCCAAATGGTTGTTGACTACTATCACCCTTATTACTCGGAGCCATAGGATTTTCTTGTTCCATTTGACTCACAGTCAGTTGATAATTGTGAAGAGTTGCGCACAACTGTTGGAAAGAAGTAAACTCAGAAAACAGGAGTTTTTCTCTAATATCTTTTTGTAAATTAGAAATAAAGATTCTTTGAATATCATTGTCAGGCACTGGAAAAGAAATTTGAGCATACAAATGCTTATATCTACCAATGAAATCAGTCACTTTTTCTTTAACACCTTGTTTAGAATGCATTAAATCAATCAAAGTAACTTTAGGACTTATATTGTTTTGAAATTGTTGAATAAAAGCATTTGCAAGTTGTTCGAAAGAAGTAATAGAATAAGAAGGCAACGAGCAATACCATTGTAGGGCTTTATCTCTTAATGTTCTAGTAAACAGTTTTGCAAGCAACCTTTGGTCATAAGCAAAATCGGTACATATTGTTTGAAAGGTCTTAACATGTGTTAGAGGGTCACCCTTACCATTATAAAGCTCCAAATGTGGAATTTCAACATGTTTAGGGGGAATAGCTCGAACAATGTCAAGAGAAAGTGGGCTCGCAACATCAAATGTGGGCACACTAAACTTAGATTGATTCATAGAGGCAATTTGTTGCTGTAAAGAAGAGACAGTTTGTGCAAGATTGTTAATGGTCGCTTCAGTCGAAGGGTTCATATTAGATGTGTTAGATTGTGATGGGGGTGTTATGTTATTGAAAGAAGGTAGAGACTAAGGTGGTGGGACACTATGATAGTTAGTCATAGGAGATGATTGGAAAGGAGGAACACTACAAGGAGGAATGGAATGATTAAACGAATTACCCCCTTGCGTCATGTTCATTTGTGGAGATATAATAGGAACACTCATTGAAGGAATGAATGAAGAAGTTGGATTGAATGAAGGAAGAGGGTTGATTGAAGAAGAGGGATTTCCCCCATGACTGGTGATCATAGGAGGAATGTCTTGTATTGAAGTAGTCATTATTTTTGATGTAAAAGTAGGTATACTAGCAATAGGAGTCGTCAAAGGAATAGAATGATTGACTTGAGTAGGTGGTTGTGTATAACCCAAAGTTTTGGCACAACTCTTCATAGGCATCACATTCGAATCCACAATGTGTGCAATACCATGCAAAATATCAATTCCATTCTTATCACTTTGAACCATACGTTTTAGACCCTCAATTAATGAAAGAGATTGACTATCGGGGTATTCTTGAGACATCCATTGTCGAAAATCATCAAATTGGTTATCCAATTTTGAAAGTTGTTCTACAGAAACCTCATGGAGAGCTTCTTCATCATTAAGAGGATTAGAGGAATTACCCATACCCTCGTTAAAGAGGCCATTCAAATTAGGTTCCATCTCCTCAGTAATTAAACCTTGGAAGGACTTAATTCTAAGGCTTCGTCTAACGGGAATAGTGTAAGTAGGACTTATTGTTGTAAAACTCATGCACAAAAGAGAGAGAGAAGATTTTGAATTTTAGAGGTAGCAAATTTCAATAAAATCAGCCAATCTTCTAGATTTAAGCTGTTAAATACAATCAGGACAATCTCCCGAAATTTCGGAAAAAATGTTTGGGACCGTGGCGAACGGAGTGCACACGGTCCTCGCAAATTTTTTCAAAATTTTCAGGGATGAAAGTTATGATGATTTTAGAGCTAATCTGAAAAAATTGAGTGATTTTATGATCTGTAGATAGGCCAAATTAAAGTTGCAATCTCAAAATTGAACCCTACCAAGATTGTTGAAAAATGTAAATTTTGAATTTTGAAAAAGAGAGGGAAACTGAAATTTTGAATTTTATGATTTTAGAAGGAATACTGAAAGCAATGCAAGTTTTGAAATTTAAAAATTGACTCGATTTCATGCAAAATTTGAATTTGAAAGTGGAAATCAAGGTTGTTGCAATTAAACACTTAATTTCAAAAGTCACAAACTGCAAAAATTTGAATAAAGCACTGAAATTTCGGATGAATGCTAACACACTTTTCAGATTTAGGACTGTAAGAAACACAATTTTGATATGAATTTCGATTTCAACAATTTTTGAATGATTAGAAGCCTCAATCCAAGCAATCGCTAGACCAACTTTGACTTTAATTTTGAAAGTGTTAAATTTGATAAAATCAGCCAAAATTTTGGATTTTAGCAGAAAAATACAGTAAGATCTAGCTCCCGAAATTTCGGAAAAAATGTCGGGGACGATGGCGCTCGGGGTGCACACGGTCCTCGCAACTTTTTTCCAAATTTTCAGAGATGAAAGATATTGTGATTTTGTTGCGGAATCCAAAGTTACAGCCGATTTGGAAGTGTTTTGATTAGTGAAATTATCAGTCAAAGGTTGAATCAAGAAGGTTTTAAAAATTAGGGTTTTGACATTTAACCACTTAATTTTCAGAATTAAAGCACAAATATGAATTGATAATTTGCAATAGAAGGGTAGATCTAAAACAAGCATTAACAATTAAACATTTCACAAGTTTAATTACTTAAAAAGAAAATTTTAGGGTTTTTATGCGATTAGCCTCTAAAATTTGCAAAAGATCAAACATGGAAATGTGATTAAGGAAGCAAATTTTTCAGATCTAACCATGAATAATCAGAATGAGGATGTTCACGTCAGGTTCACCAAAATGTAAAGCGGAAAAATCGAACCCTAGTCATTCTCCCCTCCCCAACTCTGAGGAGAGAGAAGGGAGATTCACTAGGGTTGATGGTTTTCACTTAGGAAGGACTTTACATTCAAAAGAGGGGTTGAAACCCACAAGATCCAATCCCACACAATGCAAGATTGGATTCTAAATGAGTTTCAAGGGTTAAGACATCAAGGATACCCTCTTTTGTAAAGAAATGTAGATAGAAATATTGAACTAGGAATGCATGTAAAGTAGGAAAGATTCGCTTATAAACAGAGATAGGGATATGGGATGAAGCTGTGGACTTGGAATTAGCAGTAAAATGTCGAGACGGTGCTGTTTTGAAAATTTGAGCGAAAGTTGACGGGACGATGGCGCCCGACGTGCACACGGTCCTCCGAAAAATCCGCGAAACGAAGGTGGATCTGTTCGTCTCTGCACAAGGATTTCAGATCTTCAATTACAGCCGCGTACCTGCAACCTACACACAGAAAAGAGAGGATGATTGGGGGGTTAGGGATGAGGGGTTTGCCTTTAGGTCAAACCCCGGTTTTGGAATTAACCAAGAAATGAGAATGCTGTAAATGTAAATGTTTGTAATGTAAACAAGTACTGATACCTTGTTGTAAGAATGTTTGTATTCTTACATGCGAAGGTGTAATATATGTAGTATGTTGTATGTTGTATGTGATCTCCTCTTCAATGGTTGAATCCTTGTCTTGAATGCAACACTTAGCCTTGAATGGAGACTTAGAATGATCAATTGCTTGAAGGAATGCTCGAATGCTTGAATGCTTGAATGTTTGAATATCGTTTCCGCCTTTTTTTTTTCTTCCTTCCAAAATGGGAGAGGAAATGTAGTTTATATACTTGTCAATTAGGGCTGATAGACTGATTTTCCCGACCTTAGGCCGACCAGGAAATGTTATTTTCCAATTTGCAAACTTAAAGACCCGAAGCCCCATAAGAGACCGGGCCCAAAATAGGGCCAGGGACCAGGGCGCTGGGCGCCATGGTCCTGGGGGACCAGGGCACTGGGCGCCCTAGTCTTGAAGGACCAGGGCGCTGGGTGCCATGGTCCCACCTCTCGGGACAGCAGGGTGCAAGGAGGATCAGGCTAGGGTGCTGAGAAATGCGGTTTTTGATGTCATGAACAAGTTTCGGGGTCTCCATTCAGGTTCCATGTTGCATCGCCATTGTGAAGACCCAAATGCAGTCGAAATTGCAAGTGTCACAATTTTAGGACGCTACAGACACAAACCAGACCTGATATTATGAATGCAGTATGTATTATTTCAAGATTTCAAAGTAATCCTAGAGAAAATCATGAATTAGCAGTAAAAAGGATTTTTCGGTACTTACAAGGCACTATAAATCTTGGATTATGGTACCCCAAAGATGAAAACTTTGAATTATGTGCATACACAGATGCAAATTGGGCAGGAGATGTGGATGATAGAAAAAGCACTGCCGATGGATCATTCTTTCTCGGAAAAAGATTAGACTCTTGGTTGAGTAAGAAACAAAGTTGTACATCTTTATCAACAACAGAATCAAAATATGTTGCAGCAACAACTAACTGTACACAGGTACTATGGCGTAAGCAAATGTTGAAAGACATAAAGGTAAAATGCAAGGAACCTATTACTATCTATTGTGACAACACTGCAGCAATTGATATATCTAAGAATCCGATATTACACTCTAAAACCAAACATGTTTCTATCAAACTGAATTTTCTAAAGGAAAATGTTGAAGCAAAGGAGATAAAATTGGTTTATGTGAATACTAAAGAGTAGATTGCAGATATCTTTACTAAACCTCTGCCTAAGGAAACTTTTGAATATCTCAGAGATCAGCTTGGAGTCATACTCCCACCGGTAGAGACTTAGGAAGTTGATGATTGTCATCAACCGACAGAATTAACAGAGAATTTTTTTTTCCGGCTTTGATGGGAAGCTACTTCTCAGGGGGAGTAGTTGGTATATTGAATTGATTGGTATTTTGTATATGAACTTGGTTTTGTTGTAACTTTGGCATTTGATGTCAAAAGAGGAGAGATTGGTATGGAAAAACTTTGAAAAACACAAGGAAAACATATGTTGCTCCCAGGGGGAGAGAGTGTTGTTTGGGAGATATTATTACCCTCTGTACATCTCTTTTTGGAGATTGTTGGTTTTTGGTATTTGGCATTTCTGTTTTGGCACTTTGATGGTTTTTCCATCTTGTGTTGCCATCAATGCCAAAGGGGAAGATTGTTGGTATTTTGGTATGGTTTTGTCATTGATGTCAACACCTACTAAACACTTATCAACTCTGGCACTTTGGAGAATCAACAAAATTCACTGGCAAGAAAGTGATTCATGCACAGTCACCGGTATCTGGTACACCGACACGATATAATGATCACTGACACTTGTAATGATATGGAAAACACATGGTTATGTCGAAGACATCGTTTGGACATCTTGTCCTAGAGTTTTGTTTATAGTTATATTCATATTTGCATATTTGCTGTTATCGACAAATAGATCTAGGGTTACATCGACAGGTTTATCTTTTCCAGATCAACACGACACAATATAGAGATGATTAATTATTGTTGTAAATGCATTAAGCCGACATGTTGAATCGGTTATTGCATCGGATATTGTATTGTTTGTAAAATGTTTTTATTGTAATATCTTGTAGAGCCAACCTACTAAAATTGGTCTCAAGTTATGGTATAAATGTAAGATCTTATTTGTAAGATCATGTGAGGAATGCGAAAAAAGATTGTGTAAAGGTATATGCGAGAATAAGCAGAGCTATACACGCAAACATCATTTGAAGATTGAAGGAGGGTTTTTGTGAAGACAATCAGAACTACACCGGTACTGAATCCAACATATGAAGATGCTATTTTGTGCAGTTATTCTTATTGGATTTAACCATCCAACTGTAGTCAGTGTGACTCCCATTTTGTGATTGAGCAGTGAGCTCTAAGCACTTGGCCTTTTTGCATGTGCAGACCCCTTTTATGTACACTTACTATCTGCAGTAGTATCATTTGATTGTGGGTAAGGTTTCCCACCATGGTTTTTCCCCTTACAAGGTTTCCACATACAAATATTGGTGTTTTGTTTTGTGGATGACTTTGTGTTTATGTTTCATGCACTAATCCTTACTGGTATAGCAATTAATTGTTAAAACTATCTACCAGCATATTAAACTAATTTACCGGTACTAAGCATTAATTTGGTTAAGTTGTTTTTGGTTTGAATTTATTTGACAACTGATTCACCCCCCCCCCCCTCTCAGTTGTCTTCGGGACCTAACAATTAGTACCTAGATCGATGAACAAAAATGTGATAGGAACTAAGTTAGTAATATGGAACAAGATAAATGAACAAGGACAAGTCACAAGGAACAAAACAAGATTGGTATGTAAAGGCTACTCACAAGTTGAAGGTGTTGGACACAATGGATCACTAAGAGGGGGGTGAATTAGTGATTTAAACTCTTCTCTTCCAAAGAGGAGATACCAGTAATGTATAAAACAAACTGAGTGCTGACCGTTAGCTCAACTAATGTAAACAAGGTGTGAGAAAGGATTTACAAAAACAATAATACACCACATGCACAAAGATGCAACACACAACACCAAATATATACAAGGAAAACATAATGTGGGAAAAACCTCGGTGAGAATAGCTGCTGGAGATCTTCTACTCCAATCCAACCTCACAATGAAACTCTGATTACAAAATTTAGGGCACCAACCCAAGGAGAACCAACCCGCGATTTATGAGCACCAACTCAAAGGAGCAACAACCCCTACATACTTTATAGGCTACAACCTAAAGGAGCTACAACCCCTGCACTAAGCTACAACTTAGTGAAAGCAATATAAAAATTTGATATTAAAATGAAATCACTGTTGCAAATGAAGTTTTGCAACCTTACAATATTCTCCTCTACCAGTTTCACCCTTACTAGTCTATGTTCTCTCCACCCACTCTGCAACTTGACTTTGCTGATCACCTTTCTCAATCCTCTCTCACAATGTTTTCCTCCTCTTAACTCACACTCAATCACACTTAATCAGACACCACTTCTGCCGGTTTATCACCTCTATGCTCAATGCACTCTTCACCAGTTGTTCCTTATACTGGTTTGCTCTGCTTCTCCCGTGAATCAATACTTTGCTCATAAACACTTTAAATGCTTTTCTCTTTGGCTCACAGACAACAATATCACACTTGTCTTCTTACTGCAACAACAACAATCATAGTCTCAAGTAATCATATTTAAACTTGAGCTTTCCCGCCAAGAAACCATTCAAACTCAGAGCGGGTAGGGTTTCCTTTAATCGACACAATCTTCTTGAGATCCTATTCAGCCTGTCTTGGATCGATCACCTGTACTCCAGGAATGCATCTATACACGTTTTCCATTATCCAATGCATACTTTATAAAGCTAGAAATCACGTACAAGATTTTCTATCTTGAAGTTTGTCGACTCATAAAGCGCTCAGCTGTTTCTTTTTTGAGGTCTTATTGCAATCAGATTTCCGTTGCATGGATCCAGGAGCCAAATATTCCCTGATCTTCCTCTAACATTCTTTCTTTCTCGAGCTGCATCAGTCAGTTACAATCCCGTTATTTATGGCTGTTTCATTTATGTCGACTAACTGTTTCACCAACCAAGTCGATGAAGGCTTCACTGACCTCTACATATTTGCCACCTCATCTCCACATGGCATCACCACGGTCAATCAATTAGCTCATCGAAACACAGTCAGTTCATACTTGATCATTCAACAAACTCATACTGATACACCCTTTACCGGTGAGACCTTCTTCTTCTATTAACCGATAGTGCACACTACACTGATATCACATCTTCACCTCCGGTGGACTGTGATTACTTTAACATTCTGCCTCTTCATCATAAACAAAAAGACAAAATCCAGACCGGTATAAGCTCTACCGGTTATCACTTAACATGATCACACTCATATGCATCTCACCTCATACTGATGAAGTCACTGATAGTCTCAACAACTACTTGTCTTTCACCATACCGGTACACTCTTCTTTATCCCGGATGACATACCTCTATCGGTAGCCTGCCTGCAATACCGGTTGACATCAATGACAACTCAATGCCAACAGAAGGTATTGAATTTGAAGAGAATTTTACCCAGCAACTAGAATGGAAGCTATAAGAATGTTTCTTGGTTTTTTCTACCTATAAGAACTTTAAGGTGTATTAGATGGATGTTAAGTCAAATTTTATGAATGGAGAACTTGATGAAGAGGTATACATGGAGTAGATGGATAAATTCAAATTATTAGAAGAACCAGTTATGGTTTGCAGGTTGAAGAAAGATCTGTATGGACTCAAACAAGCACCTAGAACTTAGTATGATAGATTGGACAAATATCTGCTACAACAAAATTTCAGGAAAGAAACTGTTGACAACATTCTATATTTTAATGTTGAAGTTATCAAGTTTTTGATTATTGTTGTCTATGTTGATGATATTATATTTGGGGGGAGTGATGGTCTATGTAGAAAATTTGTAGAGGAAATGCAAAAGGAATTTAAAATGTCAATAATTGGTGCGTAGTCATTCTTTCTTTATCTATAGTTACACAGTTGGAAGGTGGAATTTTATTTCTCAAGCTAGATATGTCAAACAAATGCTTAATAAGTTTGAAATGGAGAATTGTAAACTTGTTACAACCCATTTGGTTGTTGGCTATAAATTGAGCAAAGATGATGTATCTCCGGATGTTGATAAGAAGAAACTTACAGATCTATGATTAGAGGACTGTTATATTTGACTGCCTCTAGACCAAATATCATGCAAGCTATCTATTTAGTTTCTAGATTTTAGGCTAATTCGATACAAACTCATGAACAAATGTGAAGAGAATTTTTTAGGTATTTGAAAGGGACTCAAAATTTTGGCCTTTGGTACAAGAAGGATGGAGATTTCATGATGAAAGCATACCCAGATGTTGATTAGGCTAGAAGTATTGATGATAGGAAAATTATTAGTGGTGGTGCATTTTTCATGGGAGATAGGTTATTTTTTTGGTTAAGTAAGAAGCAAAATTCAATATCTCTATGTATTGCAGAAGCAAAATACATTGCAATATCATATTGCAGTACTCAAGTTATGTGAATGAAATAGACTCTTAAAGCTATCAGAATGGTATATGATGAAGCTATTCCCATTATGTGTAATAATTAAAGTGCTATACAAATTTCAAAGGATCCGGTAATGCATTCAAGAGCTGAACATATCTCAATTAGGTATCATTTCTTAAGGGAGAAAGTTGGAGAGAAGGAAGTTAGATCGGAGTCTATTTGTACAAAGGAGTAGGTTGTAGACATTTTTATCAAGGTTTTTGTGAAGGATACTTTTGAGTATCTTAGGTAGAAAGTAAGGGTTATTGCCCCTCCTTTTTCTAACTAGATGCATAATAGAGGTGCATCTTTCTAGGTAGAATTTGAAGGCTATTCTTTATCTCTTGGATTGATGCTGGTTGTTGGTCTCAGGGGGAGTACTGGAATATGGTGTGTTGTGTCATTTGTATTTGATTTCAAAGGGGGAGAGATGTTATGATTTGTGCTCAAGTGTTTCAAGTATTTCCATTAATGACAAAGGGGGAGATTGTTGGAAATATGAGTTTGTATGGTTGTCATTGATGTCAAACTTGGTTGTCTTGATGGATTCTGGTCCAGATGTATCTTGTGTTGGTGATGTAGTTGGATGTGTTATTTTGGTGTTGGTTGTGATAATATGTAAGAAATAGTTTTTTAATGTCTCCTTGACATAATGATTTGGTTTTCTAGTTTGTGGTTTGAAGATGTCAGATGTTGTTACTATTTTTTGATAGGAAGGGTGTCTGTTAGATTCGTTCGAAAAATCTTTGGTGGCCTTTGGATATGTTGAAGCTTATATTGTGGCTTAGTAGACATGGTTATGTAGTTCTTACAATATTCTCAATATAATTATCTTGTGGTGTTTCCGTTTCATAAGTGAGTTATGTTGAATTGAGTGTGATACATTTAGTTATGTTGTGATTTGGTGTGTGCGCTTTGGATTATCCTATTTGGATCCTATTTTTGGTCCGGGTATGTTAGATACTTGATCAGTGCCTTGATTTGAGAAGAGATAACACATGGTATCAAAGGAAGTGTTGCATCCATTCAAAATTAGTCAGTAACTTGTAAATACAAGGAGGAATGATACCCTGACAATACCCTTTGTCATTGTTGTCAAAGGGGGAGAAGAATGACTGTAGTATGTTGGACACTACATGAGTTGACATCAATGCCAAAGGGGGAAATTGTTGGCATTGTGTTGTCATTGATGTCAACCGCTACGAGAGATGTATGTGCAACACTGTCAAGGAGGAAGTATAGGTTGAGATATCCTTAATATCACCTTGTGTTGTAGATCATCGATAAGGTAAAGGATGTCAACTGGTAAGTGATGTTCTGACTTGGGAAGTCAGATCAACCAAGAAAGTGGATGTCAGCTTGCAAAGGTCATGAATAGAGTTCAAGGAGGATAAGCAAGATGTTTGAGCTAGTGCTTATGATGAAGAGGTAGAATGCTAGCAGAATCACATCAACATTGGAAGAGAAGAATGAACCAGTGTGCTGTGAAGTTGCAGAAATATAGGACCCTCACCGGTTGAAGATGAAGTAATCATGAGAAGCAATGACTAACAGTGAGTGTGTCCACACTGGATCACATGTGTCTATTTGTAGATATGCTGCACAAATAGGGAACTCACATGAGAAGATGACAAGGTGTTACTCCACTAAGTAAGTGGAGCTTATCTCCTATATGCATTGAGTGCATTATAGTTTGGTGAGATAAGAGTGAAGAGGTAAAGGTAAGTGCTTGAAGGATCACACTAGATCCACTAGTGAATTGAGGGAATGCCTTAAGTGCATGCTCTGGAATAACAAAGAAGGCATGTTGAGATCCTGATTGTCATTCAGAGAAACCGACTGAGCAGATACAGTCAGAAGAGAATGGCTTGACCGATGAAGGAGTCTAGTGAAGGTTGATGAATGGTGTTATCAAGAGTGGTAACTGGTATGTAAGCTCACCGATAATATGAGCAAGGTACAAATGCAGATGACTCCCCACCTTATGGAAATGAGCATGCTCAAGAAAGACATGATTGATGACTAGTCAAGGTGTTCCACCCACAATTCAACAGAGCATAGACATGATGAGGTTACTGGTACAGTGTGTGATACCAGCGGGGTTAGCTAACCGACAGGAAAGAGGAACCAGTAGAGTGGCTGGTCGATGATCTTATTTGGACCAACATGAAGTGCCAAGCTGGCAGTTGGTCGATATGGATTCCACATGGAGTTAACATGGTGAACCTACATGTGGATAAAGATAGAATGTACATCGATAAGGTTGTTGTAGGGTTGGTTGACTTTAATGAAAGGTCACTCAAATCGCGAGACATATTGCAGAGCTATTGCAGGGGTTTGAGGCTCAAGGTTTGGAAGACAACTGCAAGCCAGCTAAGAGTGATTGAGAAGATCGAGATGATGGAGGAAACAACATGACAGATCTTTCATGTTTGACCAAGGGATCAGCTATCAGGGTAAAAAGAAAGTTGCCAAAGATGAAAGACATGATCTAGGAGATGCGTAAATGTCAGAGTCATGCAGATTGATAGCCTGAAAGATCAAATCAGACAAGATCTGATTGGATTCAACTTTCCTCAAGGATGGTGAAGAAACCCTAACCTCCTAGAATTTGAATTGTTCTTCGACGGGAAATTAGTCTATAAATAAGAAGGGCAAAGACATTACTAGGTGCTTCTGAATAGAAGAATATTGTGCGATTGCGAAGTGGAAGACTTCTGCAAGTAAAATCAAATCAGCCATGTGTTCAACGAGCATCTGAGAAGAGAGCGAGAGTTAGAGAGAACCTGGTTGAAAGCATTCAACTGGTTGGAGAGAAGAACCAGTAGTGTTCATACCGACAGAGAAGAAGTGAAGGAGGGTGCAAAGAAGATAAATAGAGAACCGACAGAGAGTTGAATCGGTGAAGAGCAGAGCAGTGAGGAGGAGATTCAGTGAGAGAAGTACAGAAGAGAGATAAACTGGTAGGGCTCATCAGCAAAGAAGCAACAGGTGAAGAGCAACATAGAAGTGAGTACGTGAAGCAGAGAAGGTATCTCACCGATAGAGTAAGATATATATAATGGTTGCAAGATTCACTTGTAACAAGATAACTACTTATGTATTTGATGTTTACATTGTGAACACTGAGTTGTAGCTCGGTGCAGGGGTTGCAGCTCCTTGGGTTGGTGCCCTAAAGTCAGGGGTTGTAGCTCCTTGGGTTGGTGCCCTAAAGTTAGGGGTTGTAGCTCCTTGGGTTGGTGCCCTAAAGTCAGGGGTTTGTGCTCCTTGGGTTGGTGCCCTAAACTTTGTAACTGTGTTTTATTGTGAGGTTGGATTGGAGCAGTAGACTTGAGCAACATTGCTCACCGAAGTTTCTCCCATATTGGGTTTTCCTCGTATATGCTCATGTTATGTGATGTCTCCTTGTGAGTGTGTTTGCATTTGAGTTAGTCTCCTTCATAATCGGTAATTCTACATTGAGTTAAATCTATCAACCGATATGCTCACATAGGATCGCAAAAAGGAAAAATATTTGAGAACCACTGATTCACCCCCTCCCCCTCTCACTGGTGCATTGTGTCTAACACTAACTTACGAATAGAGCCTAAAACATCATCTACCTTACATGCCAGTGCTATCTGTTGTAAAATAGGTAAGGTGTAATCAATAGCCTTAAATGCTAAGGCATTGTATTCAATGATCTTTTTGATAGAATCTAATAAAACATCTGTCACATTGGTCGGCCTAAAGTCCATAGAAGATGTACTGGGTTCTGTAGTGATTTTCTTCTTAGCTTCAACATAAACTTGTTCAACTGCCTTCACAATTTCCTCTTTCTCTTTTCCTTCCTTACTTTCATTCACTGTCGGTTCAGATGTGATCTATTCAGGTTCTTTCTTTGCCAGTTTCTCTACATCTGCTAAGTGTCGACATTTATAGGTTCAGATTTCTTCTCCTCAACATTCTCCGAAGATTTATCTATAATTACATTGATATCCCGAGTGTCCACATTCATGGTAAACAAAATATTTGACTCCGGATAAATATTCTCAGTGTTCACTTCCTCTGTTTTATCTTTCTCATGCTCAACCTGTGCCTCAACTTGTTCCTTAGCTTGTTCTTCAACCTGTTCCTTAGCTTGTTCCTCAACTTTTTCCTCCGCCCCTACCGGTGGAGTGTCTTTAGCCGGTGGGGGTAGGTTATCCTTGATAGTCAAGTCAGGAATACCACTAACTTTTCTCTTACCCTTATCACTTTTTTGATATACTTTAATGAAAGATTTATCTATTTTCTGTCTGTCCTTCTCTTCCTTCTTCTCCTTTTCCATAAATAATATATCCCATTTATCCATTTTCTCATCTATAATTTCCTTAACTCTTCCTGCCATAAGGCTAACCTGTCGGTGACCACTAGCAAAAACTGATCGGTTGGCTTCTGCAATCAATTCATCAATCTCCTACCAAGAATTGACAGGGTGAACCACCAACAGGGTATGTATTAGAGAACAAGTTGGAATATTACTATGGGTCTCACCATGGTGTTTGGAGATCCACATGGAGTAATTTGCATAAGAAGACGTCTTTTTGGCCAACTGTTTGACAAGATTTATGGCCTATCTACACATTCCATTTGATGTCAACTTTGGAGGATGTTTTATTGTGTGTGGATTATTGGATTTATCTTGGAAGGATTTTTAATGATGTATTTTGGTTCCCTATTTCTCCTGGAGTGGACTGTCTTGAGTATTTTTGATTCAAGTGGCTTATTTTGTGCGATAATGTTCATTCTATCTCGGCCAACCCTCAATTAGGTTTTTGATGTTCCATCTCATATTTAAGGAGTGCAAATGAATTATTTGTGTATGGAATGTGTGTGAATTGATGAGAAGTGTATGCAAATTATATGCAAGAAAATTTGAGTTTGTGAATGTGCAAAAGTCAGTTTGTGAAGAACTTTGAAGGTGATATATTCAGGAAGACAATGTGCAGAGATAGTGACAAAGTTTAAATTTTTTTGCCACGAATTGGTCACTTGATCTTGATGTTCAAGGAAAATTTCATGTTTAGGAGATCCTTTTCATATTAGTTCTATTATTGCTTCTACTGCTGAATGATAGTCGGTCTTTAAGTAGCATTTTGCATCTTTCCATGAAGCATTGGGCTTTAGTTGTGCAAGTCCTTGTATCTTGCCTTAAGGTAGTGAGCCTTAGTTTTGCAAGTACATTAGGTGTCGTCGCTCCTTGGAATTGAGCCTAAAACATTGTAATCATTTTTATTCATATTATGAATTAGATTCTCACAATTGTTTTTCCCAGTTTGGGATTTCCACATAAAATTTGGTGTTCATGTGTTGATGGTTAAAGAATTTTTCAGTGTTGTTTTGTATGGTTGATTTTTTTTTATAGTTAATTTGTTTTGAAGATCCAAACTGATTCACCCCCCTCTTAGTCTTGCCTTGGGTTCAACAAGAACCATGTGTGGTGAAGAAGGTTCTTAAATCCTTGCTATCCACATTCTTTCCAAAAGTGATGGCTATATAAGCTAAGGATTTGAACATGCTTATAATGAATAAATGATATGGATCTCTAACTACTTTTGAGATGAGACTGGACAATGATTTTTTTTTTTTTCAAAAGAGACAACTTTCAAGGCTTCCAAGGAGGATGAGTCAATTTATGATGAAGGATTAGGTCCAAAAGTAGCTAATTTTGTCAAAAGAATACAAAGAGGTTCTGGTATGTAGGAAGGTAAGTTACCTTTCAAATGTTTTAATTGTGGAGAAATAAGATATTTCATGGATAAGTGTCCCTACAAGGATTATAAGAGTAAAAATCAAAATAATTTTGATAAAAAGAAGAAGTTTAACAAGAATTAGAAAAGTTTATTTGTAAATGAGGATATTAGATCATCTGATGAAGAAGTAGATCATAATAATAGAAAAGGTAGTGGTGAGAAATCCCTATTCATGGAATTAGAGACTTCAAAAGATAATAATGGAATGGGAATATATGATGAAAATTTAGATGGCTATGTACTAAAAAAATTACTTTGTTGTAAGATAAAGGAACTAAAAAAGAGATTACTTGAGGAAGTGAAAAACCTTGAGAAACTATCTCAGAAATTGGACAAAGTAGAGAGAACAATGATTGAGCTGAAAATTGAAATAGTGGAAGCAAAAATAATTATAGAGGTAGTAAAAGAAAAAAATTAGAATAAAGAGAAGGACAATGAGAAGGTAGAAGCAAAAATTATTACATTGAGAAAAGATCTTGACAAGGAAAATAATTATCTAAAGGTGAAGTTTGAAAAGAGTACATATATGTTTGATCTAATAATTGGAAGTTAGATATCACCATACATCAAAATCGGTAGTCTTTACGAAAGAACAAAAAGGAAAACATACAAAACAATTTAGGAGGCCGAAAGTGGTGAGTATAGAAGAGAAAGGATTTAGAAGTACAAGGACACGACAAGTTGTGATAGAAGAAGATAAAAAGAAGATGGAGTATGAATTCATTGAAATTACGAGGCGGAATAGAATATTCAAAAGGGAAGCACCAAGCAGACAAGGATTCAATGCCAGGGTCAATTATTATTTTTCTAGCTATTGTTTCAATAGCAATAATTTTGGTCATAAGGCAGTGGATTGTAGAAGAGGACTAGTTAGAAGAAATATTATTGTTAATAAAAATGTGTTTGCTCCTTTAGTTGATTTCAATATGATTTTTCATAAGTGCAACAACTTTGGTCACATTGCAAGAAATTGTAGAAGTTAATTTGTGAGTAGTTTTGTACCGTAAAACGAAGGGAAAAATCTTGTAATCCAAAAGAATAATTCTGGGAAGGTCTGGAAGAAGAAACCAGAGGAGCAGAAGCCTAAGAAGTCCTTGGTAGATCAAACAACACTCAATGCTTAGAAGGAGAAGAATTTATGGATTATCAATAGTGGATGTTCTATCCACATGATTGGAGACAAAAGAAATTTCATGAACCTTTAAATGTATGACAAAGGAGATGTTACACTTGGCAACAACTCTATTGTTTGGATCACTAAAAAAGGTACATTGAGTCTTATGGTGGGAAGACAAAAACCTAAAATATGTTATATGTGGAAGGTTTGAAGAATAATCTTCTAAGTGCTAGTAAGATGTGTGATAATGTATAGAGTCAATGATTCAGTAATAAAAGTTATGAAATCAAGAAGGACACTAGAGAATTGGTTGCAAAAGGGAGTATAACTAACAATGATGTGTATCATTTCAGTGAGGTAAATTTAATAATTATTTTAAGAGTTTATTTGAGGTAATTAATGTTTAAGAATGAGTGAATATTGCATATACTGATTCACCCCCCTCTTAGTATATTGTGTGCCCTTCACATATAGCCAACCAATAATGTTTATCATCAAAGAGTCTCAAAATAAGCATTCATCAACATTGGATAATTTCAAAACAATTATTTATCTAGTCCACATTAATCTTAACTTCCATCTTTATACTTGTTAGAATAGGATAATTTAATTTCAACCTTCCAATCAGGGATTAGGGTTCAAGGATACCATGTTTCATTTGTTTAAAGATTAAGCTTCTCAAAACATTGTAATTCTAATTTTAGAAGTCCAACCCATGACACCTTTGTGTGATATATTGGTCTTTGTGTTAGGATAACTGGTGGACAATTGAGAGGGGAGGGAGTGAATCAATTGTCAATAGATTATAAAACTTTAAGATCACAAAATCTTCTACCGGAATGCATAAACTAAATACCAAAATAACAGATGTAACAATTAAGCATAAACATAAATTACAAAATAATTAACCAACCATCCATAACACATAACACCAAGATTTGTACGTGGAAAACCTGGTAAAGGGAAAAACTATGGTGGAAAGCCTACCCACAACCAGATAATACTTCTACAACAAGTATGTGATTACAATAAGAGGGGCCTGCACATCCAAGAAGGAACACTGCCTAGAGCACACTGCTCATCACAAAAGGAGCCTCATTGACTACAAATAAATCCAAACTACAATTTGGAAAGATGAGTGAACTGCAAGAATAACATCTCCTATGCCTGAGTACAATTTTGATTAAGCTCAATACCAAAGGTCTTAAACCTCTTTCACAAACCCAATTCGATCACCTATGATTGACCAAAACCTCTGCATATGATTACAACATTATTCACACATAGATAATCCTATATCCCACTCCTATATTATGATCTACAAAGAGATATTACATCATATTTATACCAACTCGGGACCTAAACAATTAGGTCGGCCACCTAAAAGATAATACAATAGATCCGTTACATAATCCCCTTTCAACCAAGAAATTCAAAATTCAAATAATCAACCAATGATGTTCAACAAAGGGTGAAACTTGTGTAAGGTTTGAGGTTTGGTGATAGGGGATTGTGAAGAAAACTTTTGTTTTTAAGAGTTAAGTAGGAAATGATATCTCTAAAGTTTGATAACTGATGGGATTTTACCATAATTGAATTTTTGGATGGAGATCAAATTTTGAACATACATCCTTTTTATTTTGTGAAATTAAACTCAAAACGTTAAAACTTGATCACTAAAGACTGATGGCCAACAACTAGCGTCTTTAGAAGATGTCCTTATTTGGATTTTGGAGACCAATGTTTTTTTGTTTGCCTGATCCAAAGTTAACTTGGTAAAGCAGAAAATCAATCATTGATCCTTGATGATTGAATGATCAATCCTTAGGTTAAGTATTTTTCATTGATTAGTGATCGACGATTGGTGGTTTTGATTTTAGACGTCTTAACTCATGGTCAAATACTAAAGCACAAGCTTAAAGTCTAAACTTCAAATTTTTAAGACATTTATTTCTTTTAAGGATTCCTTTAGCACTAATCAAAGAATGAGATTTATATGTTTTCGTTTCATTCAAAACCCTAACTAGCTAAAGTTGAACTTTAATCCTTGAGGTTCAATGTCTACTTCAAATGCTTTGGTTATTTTTATCACTTTGAGGCAGGAATTTTTGGAGGATTATAGTTATGATGTGGTGTCTTTAGAGAAGGAATTCAAGGGTTGATATATTTGAGTATCTAATTTATTTAGTCTTTTAGGGTAAACCCTAAAGATTTAGCTCTATCGTGGTCTTCTTAAAGTGGAGATCGTGCTCAAGGATAAGGCATGCTCGAGCAAAGGAAAAAGAACAAAAATGGATTATGGGGAGGGATGATAGGGTTTGAAAAGGGAGATTGGTAGATGTGAATGAAAGATAAAAAACCACGCCAGAAAAGACAACTGAGGAAAAAGACAAAGATACCTAACTAAACCCTAAAACAAACACATAAAATAAAAGAAAGGACAAAACAAAACAAAAAGATACAAAGTAGGAAAAAGAGAAGAGGAAGGCAACAAAAACTCACTTGAATCAAATAATGGACAACCCTAACACAAACAACAATGTCTAAATAATCTTATTCTATTGAATTCAAGCCCCAATACTTAGAAAGCTCGATTTTGATCTCACCAAGGATACAATGGATTTTGATTCCAATTTGTAGAACACAAAATCATCTAGATGGTAATTTCAAATGGTCTATTTAAACTCCAAATTAAGAAACTTTTAAAGTATGAACTCAGGGACTAATGCAACATTAAATCTCCACTAGTCACCATAAATGACCTATACATGATGTGATGATATTGGTGATTAGGGGTTGGGAAAGTTAGGTTTTCATTTTTCACAAGGTCAAGGGAGAGGGAGAGAAGAGATTATAGGGATCAAGGATCAAGGTTTTGAGTATCAGAATATGACACTAAACATCACCAAATCTTAACCCACAAAGGAGGCCACACACAAGAGATTGGGGTTTGGGGATCCATTTTTTGGAATTCAAAATAAGGATCCTTGAGGATTGAACCACAAAAAGACACAAAACAAGAAAATACAAAAGGGAAAAACAAAGAGGAGAAAGCACTAGGAGGAGAAACTCCTAGGGAAAACTTAAAAGGGAAAAATTGGATGTGATTGTGAGGCACAACACATATACCAAGAGTATTTTTTTATTTTTTCATGATCCTCCTTAATTTTTATGATTTCCATATTTATCATTTGAGATGTTTTATTTCTTTACTATGTAGTTATCTTAAGTTACATGATTTGCGTGCTTATATCCCTAGCTTACATTTATATCATATGTATTATTTTCTCCTACTTGAATTCTTTACGTCTAATGGATGTAGTCAATTAAAGGGAGTATATTATCTCATCGACACTCTTATGTTGAGATTGTAAGTAGTTTTAAGTGCTTCTATAGAGATTCATCATTATATTCAAATATATCATTATCAAATAACTTGACATGGAATTGCCCAATATGTCATGTAATACCATGCTCAAATATTATTACATACCACATGACATGAAAGTTCTTAATATTCCATGTTATCCCATGGTTGCTACAAATATTGAAGCACCATGTCACTTTCTATATAGACAAAAATTTCCTAGCCATATTCCTTATGATCTTTGACAATAAAATTTAGTTTGCATTTATGAGAATTGCTGCTTACTTAATAGAAGCTACTATTTTCACATGCCTTCTCTATTTTATAATTTCTCATGGAGCATGAATACCATAGTGTGAAGACACATGATGACATATTGAGGGTTTTGTTACTTTAGCTGAAACTGTATCATTTTTTGTTGGAATAAAGGAACATTGAGAGGGGGGGGGGGTGAATCAGTGTTCTGCAATCTTTAAATTTATTAAACTGTTCTTTTAGCCACTTAATGCATATGAACAAAAGAAAGATGCAAGAACATAAAGCAGATAACCGCAACACAATAACACCAAGATTTTTGTACGTGGAAACCCGGTTAAGGGAAAAAAACCATGGTGGGGATGAACCCACAAAATAAGTATACTCTGTGCAAAAGTATAGAAATATTGTAAATGGGGAATGCAAATGAATTCAGGCACACTTCCTAGAGCTCACTGCTCAAAAAGGAGAGGCTTACTACCTATAAATCAAATATAAAGATTATAGATCATTTGAATTGATAAACAACATCTACAAATGCCATAGTACATTTTTGGTTAAGCTCATTATACAGATTTCATACTGTGCTCATACTTCATCTTATACTACTCTGCTTCACTACATTGTCATTGATCCAGAGTACTAATCTCCAACTTGCGCACATGAACTACGCACAATTGATTACTCCCAACCTTTGTATAATGAAAATGACCAAAACCATCGCTCTTATATATCCACAACAAGAAATCATATTGGCTACATGTCGGCTCAAGAACATTTAATTATTTTATGAACCGTGTACAAGCTGACGATAAAATCTGAACTCAAATGCTAATGCAGACCAAAATAATCAAACGCACGCTACCGCATATGTCAGCTAAATACCCTCCAATCACAAAAACAATCGCTAAAGTCGCTCCACTTAATCCGCATAGGGATTTATAATGCTAGTCGATTGTATTGCACTGTCAAAGCAAAATCCAATACACCGGATCTTCTAACTTTCACATCAATCATCGGTAGAGGATAAAATTTTGGAATAAGGTACTCCAGACATCTATCAATCTTCCCTTAGATCCGCAACACAAAATATTAACCCGAAACAAAATTTGAATGAAAATACCAAACACTCTCAAACACTTTGTTCAAAGCTTGCCGAACTTAAACCAATCTTCAATCCGACTTTCAATATGAGCAAATCA